>NC_089840.1:234851320-235151320 GCF_035609145.1 Eleutherodactylus coqui | reverse complement strand
TCTTCCTCATCTTCCTCCCTTTTAAATAAATAGGATAAAATATAGGCACATTATTTTGAAAGTCAATAAGTAACTAAGACCAAAAAGCCAAAACTACAACTATATAGTAGACAATAACATATACAACAATTTCCTCATACACTGCTAGAACTGATCTCCCTCTCGTTATGAGCGGGGGGTCCTGATCCATGACTATGGCAGTGGTAGAGAAGTCACATTCACCAGCTATGCCCAACCATTCTTATAAATATAACCCTGCTTCTCCTATAGACTTACGGAATTGTCTCCAGACTCGGTGGCAAAGAAACTTCATTGTATTTAAATCTCCTACAATAGAAAACAGAACTCTGGTTAGAATAATCAATAATCATGAGACGCTACACAGAATCCATCTATATAGAACTCATCTCTCTCAGGGAAACACATAGGAATACATTGTAGCATCTCCTCCTCTATATATAATGATAGGTAACACAAGAAGATTGCATTTTATCTAAACATTGGTGTCCACAACAGCCTCCTCCTATATGACTCTGTAGGGTAACATTAGAGAAATACAAGCATTATTCTATATGGTAAGTACCGGAATAATGGCCTCGCCTCCTTCACCTTCTGCATCCAACTGTTATAAGAAGAAACATGACAAATATTATATATACAAGTTATAGAAAGTACCAGGAATATACATTATACTACTGGCATAAGATATAACATCCAGTACAGTCAAACACTGGAGCTCCGGCCCATAGAGGATAGTGTTATATCTATTGGGTGATGTAAACTAGATGTTGGGGGTAAAAGGCCCAGTAACAGGGGCCACACAAATTCTATATGACTCTTTACAATGATTACTTTGGAGAGAATCAAACCAGTAGAACCCTGTTTTGGGTCACACTTTGCTAAAAGTTTGGTTTGGCATGAACCCGAACTGAGCTTTTAGCAAAGTTCTACCCAAAACAGGGTTCACTGGTTCAGTCCGTTCAACATTAGTCCTGAACACTGGTGGATAACACTGTCTAAGGGCCATAAAGCCCTGTATATCACTCTGAGTGTTTTATAGGGCTTTTATAGCTCCTAGACAATGGTATACATGGGTTTTAGGGGTTTTGCTGAACTTCTAGCTTGGTTCAAACTAAGAGTGAACACCCACTTGTGTTTTTTTAACACTGCGACATCACTGCGTTTTTTTACGTGATTGTCAATGGGGCTTTCTAATGTTAAAAATACATTGCAAGCTTGTGCTTTGTGATTTTTGTGCGATGCGTTTTTAACATTAGAAAGTCCCATTGACAAACGCAGTAAAAAAAAAGCAGCGATATCGCAGCGTTAAAAAAACACAAGTGGGTGTTCACCCTAATTCAGACTGAATCAAACTTTTTACAAAAGTTTTGCAAACCAACTGAATTTCTCGAAAGTTCACTTGTCACTAAACATGACCCACATACTTCTCATCAGGGTAATCCTCCTCCTCCTCCTCCTCATCTTCCTCCCTTTTGAATAAATAAAAAAAACATTAATACATAATTTGTAAAGCCAGTGAAAAAACCAAAACCAAAAAAGCATAAACTACAACTATGTAATAGACAACTTATATAACAATTTCCTCATACACTGCTAGAACTGATCTCCCTCTCGTTATGAGCGGGGGGTCCTGATCTATGACCATGGCAGTGGTAGAGGAGTCACATTCACCAGCTATGCCCAACCTTCTTATAAATATAACCCTGCTTCTCCTATAGACTTACGGAATTGTCTCCAGACTCGGTGGCCAAGAAACTTCACAAAATTTGAATCTCCTACGATAGAAAACACAACTCTGGTTAGAATAATCAATAATCATGTGACGCTACACAGAATCCATCTATATAAAACTCATCTCTATCAGGGAAACACATAGGAATACATTGTAGCATCTCCTCCTCCTATATCACTTAGCATGGTAACACTAGAGAAATACAAGCATTATTCTATATGGTAAGTACCGGAATACTGGCTTGGCTCTCTTAACCTTCCGGATCCATCTGTTATAAGAATAAACAGGACAGATATTATATATACAGTTTATAGGAAGTACTAGCAATATACATTATACTACTGGCATCAGATATAACATCCAGTACAGTGTTGGTCTATTGGGTGATATAAACTAGATGTTGGGGGTAAAAGGCCCAGTAACAGGGGCCACACAAATTCTATAAGACTCTTTACAATAATTAGCATTAAGCGAATCATACCAGTAGAACCCTGTTTTGGGTCACACTTTGCTAAAAGTTTGGTTTGGCTTAAACTCAAGGCAAGCTTTTAGCAAAGTTCTGCCCAAAACAGAGATCTACTGGTTCAGTTTGTTCACAACCAGTCCTGGTGTATAACCAAAAATGATACACCTACTTCTTGTCTGGGTAATCCTCCTCCTTCTCGTCTACACGTTTCTCCATTCTAGTAGAGAGTAAGGAAGACAATGAGAATTAAACATCAATGACTCCTGGGACGTCTTAAGATGTAGACAAACATTTATAATAGACAGATATGTACTTCTAATTTACTAGACCCAACCTGAAGCTAAGACCTTTACCTCCATTGTATTTATACCCAACCTGTTTCTGCACCTCTAGACCTGAACCCAAAGCCTGAGCACCAACCCATCGATCCCCAACATCTATTAACTACATAGTCAGAGAAATTGTACATTTACAATAGAGATGAACTTACCTGAAAATATGACAACCGCTCAACAATCGCTCAACAATATCTCACAAAACGCTCACCAATGCTATTAGAGGGGAAAAGAAGAGTTTACAGAAAAACGATCACAGTATTTCCCTGAGAAGTGTCTGCTGATACACTTATAGGATGGAGAGAAGTGAGAGCAGAGAAGAGCGGACAGGTGGACTTACATAGGGGAGACATATGGGAAGAGGTGAAGAAATGCCAAAAAATAATGGTGGACACAAGAAGATCCTCAGAGAGCAGACTTACCTCCACTAGCAACTACAACCCTCAACAGAATGTTAGCGCTGGGGCTCCTTATATACCAGGTGCAATGTCATAATCCCAACATTCCGTGGCCATGTATGAAAGCATCAGCTGTTATTTAAAGGGGCAGTACGAGGCCACACAGCCAATCCCATGTAATGTAGATGAAATGGGAAACTCTTCCCATTTGACACCTGATATATAATATTATTCTGGTGTCATTTTTGCCTAATATACACCTGTACATACATATAGCTATAAACCACACATCTGTACACAAATACGACATACACAGTATATATACAGGTACACATACATACATATATACTATACAGGTACTGTGTACGGACACATATATATGAACACACAAATCTAAGTATATAGACACCTGATAAATCCATGCACATAAATATTATATATATATATATATATATATATATATATATATATATATATATATATATATATAAAGGCAAAAGCCCTCACTGTCTGACTCACCACTACTTCTCTAACTTCCCGGTGTCGCACTAGTGTGAAATTTGTCATGCCCATTCTTTAAGTCTTAGATAGGAAAAGGGGGTCACAACTTGATTATTCAATCGTAAGTGTAAAAGTAAGTGAACCCTATGTTATGTAACTTCCCGGTGTCATAGAAAGATTAAATTTTACATGACTATTCTTTTGGTCATAAATAGGAAAAGTAAAGGGGTCACAACGTGATTGATCAATTCTAAGTGCAAAAGTAAGTGACCCCCTATGTAATGTACCTAATCTGATTCTCTAACTTCCCAGTGTCATACAAACTTGAAACTTGGCACAACCGCTCTTTAGGTCTCACATAGGAAAAGTAAAGGGGTCACAACTTGATTATTTTATTCTAAGTGTAAAAGTAAGTGAACCCTATATTACATAACTTCCCGGTGTCATACAAAATTATATTTGGCATGACCATTCTTTAGGTCATAAATAGGAAAAGTAAAGGGGTCACAACTTTATTGATCCATTCTAAGTGTAAAAGTAAGTGACCCACTATGTTATGTAACTTCCCGGTGTCGTACAAATGTGAAATTTGGTATGACCATTCTTTACGTCCTAGTTAGGAAAAGTAAAGGGGTTGCAACTTCAGTATTCAATTTTAAGTTCAAAAATAAGTGACTCCCTATGTTATGTACCTAATCTAACTCCTTAACTTCCCAGTGTTGTATAAACTTGGAATTTGGCACAAGCATTCTTTATGTCCCACATAGAAAAGGAAAGGGGTCACAACTTGATTATTCAATGCTAAGTGAAAAGTAAGTGAACCCTTATGTAATGTACCTAGTCTGATTCTCAAACTTCCTGGTGTTATACAATCTTGAAATTTGATGCAACCATTCTTTAGGTCCTACATAAGAAAAGTAAAGGGGTCACAACTTGATTATTCAATTCTAAGTGCAAAAGTAAGTGACCCCCTATGTATTGTAAAAAATAAGATACATCTGTACTGCACAAATGTGAAATTTGGCACAAGCATTCTTTATGTCGTAAATAACTCACCTCTATGTGTATATACTGAGAACAATCTAACTGACCTCTGTGCATATACTGAAAAGCTATAAAGTATATAAGGAAGCGGCCATGGACTGCAGGCATGGAGCATGCCTTTAAGGCTAAGAAGGGTAAGCAACCTCTAGTCTGGGGTTAAATTGGGATAAAAAGGGGCATTACCTTTAAGGGTAAAAAGTGAGGACAGTGGGAGGGGTGGCAGATTCTGCCAAGAGACATTGGAACACGCAGTTTGAGGAGAATCTAACACTCCTCTATATTATTAAGGCAAATAGAAAAGGTGTCAAAGCGTAACAAAGTAATTATTATGGGGGACTTTCATTATCGGAATATAATATGGGAAAACGAAACCTGCAAATCTCACAAGGGTTTATAAGTTCTTGAGAACAATTAAAGATAACTACCTTACCCAACTTGTGCGAGAGCCAACTAGAGGGAGGGCCACTCTGGACTCATTGTTAACCAACAAACCAGACAGAATCTCGGGGGTGCTGGTTGAGGAACACTTGGGAAATAGTGACCACAATATAATTAGCTTCCAGCTGTCATTCAAGAAGAAGGGAGCGACAAAAAAACTGAACTTGAGTAAAGCAAAATTTGATCATCTCAGAACTCTGATGGGTAACATTAATTTGGACAACATCCTCATAAATAACAGTACATACGACAAATGGGAGAAGTTTAAAAACATCCTACTGACCTCGTGTAAACAGTTCAAACCCTTTAAAAATAAAACAACTAGAAATAAATGGAAACTAATGTGGCTCGACAAGACGGTAAGGGGGCAATAAATGAAATAAAGAAAGCGTTTAAACCACTAAAGAAAAAGGCAACAAAGAAGCGCTAAAATCATACAGGAAAAAAAAGCTAATCATGTAAAGAAAAGATCAAAATAACTAAGGAGGAGGCAAAATGATTGATCGCCAAAAAGAGCAAAAATAATCCTAAACTATTCTTCAGTTATATAAACAGTTAAAGGATTTGCACGGAGAGCACTGGCCCTCTAACAAATAATGCAGGAGAAACCATAGAAGACGATGGGGGAAGGCAAATCAATTAAATAGTTTTTTTTCGAGTGTATTCATGAATAAAAATGAAATGTCACACGATGCAGGGGAATAAAACGAACCCCCAGCTAAATATTGCCTGCCTAACGCAGGAGGAAGTGCAGAAACAGTTAAAGAGGATCAAAATCAATAAATCCTCAGGCCCGGATGAAATACATCCAAGTGTTCTAAGGGAACTAAGCAATGTGACAGCTAGACTACTATTTCTTATATTTATGGACACTACTGAGACCGTGGTTGTACCACTGGATTGGCGCATTACCAGTGTGGTTCAAATATACAAAAAGGGGTCTAAAAGAGAGCCTGGTAACTACAGGCCAGTTAACTTCAATAATTGGAAAAATATTCCAAGAGTTTCTTAGAGATGCCATCCTAGAATACCTCAAGGAAAACAATGGCATAACTCCTCATCAGCATGGCTTCATCAGAGGTCAATCATGTCACACCAATTTGATCAGCTTCTACAAGGAAGAGATAAAAAGCAGAGGGTGGTAATAAATGGTTTGTACTCAGATTGGGCCACCGCTGCTAGTGGGGTGTCACAGGGTTCAGTATTAGGCCCCACTTTGTTCAATATATTTATCAATGACCTGATAGAGGGGCTGCACAGTAAAATATCAATATTTGAAGACAATATAAAATTTTACAAGATAATAAATACAAAGGAGGACAATGTAGGACTTAGATAAGCTGGGGGCTTGGGTAGAAAAATGGCAAATGAAGTTCAATATTGATAAATGTAAGGTTATTCACATGGGCAGGAAAAATGGATGTTACCAATATACACTAAATGGGGTACTCTTAGGAAAAAGTGATATGGAAAAAGACCTGGGGGTACCAGTGGACTGTAAACTTAACTGGAGCAATCAATGCCAATCAGCTGCTGCAAAAGCAAATAAAGAATTGGGGTGCATTAAAAGAGGTATAGGGGTGAAGGGCGAGAATATAATTCTCCCACTATATAAGGCACTTGTCAGGCCTCACATGGAGTACTGTGTACAGTTCTGGACTCCACTGCTCAGGAAAGATGTGGCACTGCTCGAGGGGGTCCAAATAAGGGCAACTAAATTAAGAAATTGAATGGGATGGCTGGAATACCCAGAGAGGCTTTTAAAATTTGGATTATTTACCCTGGAAAAAGACAGTTAAGGGGCAATCAAATAACTATGTATAAGTACATTAGCAGACCATAGAAGCATCTCTCCCATGATCTGTTTATACCCAGGACTGCAACGGTAACAAGAGGGCATCCTCTACATCTGCAAGAAAGCAGGTTTCATCACCAACATACAAGGGGGTTCTTTACTGTAAGAGCAGTGAGACTGTGGAACTCTCTGCCTGAGGACATGTCTTCATGCAGCCTAACATACCATGTTACTATTATGTATATATATTGAGGAGAATCCAATTCAACTCTATGTGTATGTACTAAGGAGAATTTACCTCACCTTTATGTGTATATACCAAGGAAAATCTAACTGATCTCTGTGTGCATATATTGAAAGGCTGTAAAGTATATAGGGAAGCAGCCATGGACTGCAGGGATGGAGCATCCCTTTAAGGCTAAGAAGGAGTTGCAAATTCCAGTCTGGGGATAAATTTGAATAAAAAGGGGCATTACCTTTAAGGGTAAAAAGTGAGGAGAGTGGGAGGGGTGGCACATTCTGCAGAGGGACATCGGCACATGCAGCCTGAGGAGAATCTAATGTTCCTTTATGTGTATACATATTTTATTCCTCAGTTACTCTGAAGTATCCATGACTTACACACACATGCATAGAACAAAACCCACAAATATTCCACTCTACTACACTATGGGGAAATTTTCCAAAGCACTTTGCAGACCGAAAACAGATACATTCGTCTGAACAAGGCCTTAGTCATGCCTCCGACCTGCGGCTTCTCCCTTCCCTCTAATTACCCAGTATACAGGAACACTGCATGGAGATTATAAATCAGGTCCAGCACTTACAGTTATACCTCCAACACTTACATTTACTATAGAACATACCGGAGCTGAGCCTGAATGGTAAAGCCTGCCAACTACACCCTCTCTGGTGCCACTGCCAATGCATTTTGGCATCTCCGTGTGCTGACACATAAATCTACGCCAAGTTGAAGTTGGAGTAGATTTCTGGTATATTTTACAGCAGCTTTTGAAGTAAATGATACACAAATGTGTCCATGCGCATGAAAATTTTTAAGCAAAAATGCATCGTGCTCACATCCAGAATTGCAATTTACAAGTGTGATATCGGTCTGAGTTTCTTGGACTGATATCGCAGTCCCCCGTGTGATTTCACCCTCAGAAGAATGAAGAGCGGCTTCCGGAAGAAGTGGATCAGTGACCAAACGGAGTGAAAAGAGGGCGACAGATACCAGAACTCTCCCCCCACTTAGTCCTTGGGCAAATGTGTCAGGGACTGGAGGATTGCTGTAACTGCTTGTTGTTTAGGGGCGTGCAGGATGTGCATATTGGCTTTACGGAAAACAGAAAGAAACATTACATGCTGCACAAAATGGGGCAGATTTACGAATACTGTCTAATAGTGCAAATTTAGACTTAACAGTCTTAAAATGCACCAGATTTATCACAGTGTCTCAAGCTAGATGATAAATCTGCCATATCTTTGGACTATCTAACTTTATACCATATATTAGTTGGCTCAGTTTTTACACCAAAAATTGCTAGAAAACTGGCAAAATTGTGGTGCAAAATGTCACATTAATTCAACACCCCCTTTTCAGGAAGCCACTCCACATAAAAAATGCATGAAAGTGTCTAAAACACATGATAAAAGTGACACAAATATTATAACACACTTTTCTAGGGCAATTTGTGCCAGAAAATTGGCAAATTTTCAATAGTAAATCTGCCCCAGTATGTTGTATATCAAGTCACAATAAAAAGTAAGTAGCTCTAAGTCATCTATCTACCTAGCTTCCACCTTACATTGTAGGGAAGAAGTCATATATGAGGAAAGCTTACTTCTTGGACCAATATGAATACAAATTGCAGAATTCATCGTTTTCATTGGAAATCAGAAGTGATATCCACTGCGGGGCTTTCTGTTTGTATTTGATTCCTAGTCAGTATTAGGCTTCCTTCACACGGGCGACACGATATGGATGCGAGAAAATGGCAGCAATATTGCATCGGTGGTCTGTACGATATTGCTGTGGTTTCTCACAGAAATACCGCGATTTTGGGGCGTTACAAAGTCGCAAGTGGAGCTACAAAGTCACATGACTTTGTAGCACCACTTGCAAGGATTTCAGGGGGGCTAAAATAAAAGCCATACCCTGAAAAAAAGTCCTAACTGCAGAAAAAAAGAATAAAACAAAAACTACATCACCTAAGAGGCGCTGTCAGCTCCGCTGCATCTACTCCCTGGTGCCCGGCAGTTGTCTTCAGCATCTCTTCTGGCCGAGGGTTGGAAAATACCCGCCTCCAGGAAGCGCTGCCTTTGATTGGCCGAGTGCTGTGATGCTCAGCCAATCAGAGCCAGCGCTCGGTGAACCAATCAGAGCCTTTCATTGGCTGTGATTGATTCATGGGGCGCAGGCTCTGATTGGCTGAGTCACGGCCCTCAGCCAATCAGAAGCAGCACTTCCTGGAGACGGGGATTTTCTGATCCCCGGCCAGAAGACATGCTGAAGACAACTGCCGGGGACCAGGGAGAAGATGGTCCGAAGCCAGACAGCGCTTCTTAGGTGATGATTGTGTTTTTAATTTTCTGCAGCTAGGATCTAGACAGTAGGATTTCTTACTGTCAAAGTTGCATTGCCCCACACAAAAACCGTGGTTTTGTATGATACAATGCAACAGTGAAGAAGGCTACATAGGGAAACATGGGCTACAAAACCTCACAAGTCACATGCATATCGCAAAATCCACAAGGTTTCTGATTCACAATGTAGCATGCTACAACACATTGCACATGTGAAGGAACCCATAGGAAAGCATGGGCTTCATATACATGCGTTTTGTAGCATTGTCGCATCACGAGAAAATCGCACAACTTTGTCACTTGTGTGAACGAGGCCTTAACCCTTTCCTGTGAGTATCACCTTGGAGTTTATGCAAGGTTTTGTTGTTTTGAAATGAAGGGGTGTATCAGAATGGATTTTTTCCACAGATTCTGAAAATGCATCAAAATTCTGTATAATTTCAGGTTTTTTCACAAATGATGAAAATGTGAAAATTACAAAAAACTTAATTTTTCAATGACATTCATATATAACAACATACCTAACATTTACCACTTGACTCCCTTTGATATTTCCTCTTTTTGGATTTTCTTTGGTTTTCATCTGCACAGTCTCTTTTCAACATCCAACAGTTGGCCATCATATGTGCGGTCCACTTTCCCTGATATCTCTTTTTCATCACTTTAATATCCTGAAAGCGCTCGCCATGATCTTCTGTAAAATCACCAAGATTGTCAGGAAAGTCATTTAGATGAGCATGAAGAAAGTGAACTTTGACAGTCATGTTGCAACCAAGCAGTTTATAGGATTCCAACATCTCGTCGACTAAAATGGTGTAATTTGCAGCCTTCATGTTCCCCAAAAAGTTTTGTACCACATTTCTAAATGCAGTCCATGCTTGCAATGCGCACTCACTCATTGTTTTCTGGAATATGTTGTCCGCCATTAATTTTTGTATTTGTGGGCCTATAAAAATGCCAGCTTTGATTTTTTTCAGAAGTGATTGATGGAAACTTAACACCAAAGTACTGAAAGCATTTACTGTCCCTGCTTAAAGCCATCACGAATTGCTTCATTAAGCCTAGTTTTATGTGTAACGGTGGCAACAGTATTTTTGAGGGATCAACCAGTGGAAGCGAAACAATGTTTCTTTCGCCAGGTGTGAAGGTACTTCTGACTGGCCACTGCTTCCAAACCCAATGTTCAGTCCTTGCTCTGGAGTCCCATTCACACAAAAAGCAAGGAAATTGGGTGTAGCCTGTTGTTGGCTGAGCAATATTGCAATCACCTTGAAATTCCTGCACACAGACAATTCATGAAGCTTGTGTAGCATTGGAGTCCCAGGCGCTTGGCCAAGGAGACAGCGGGGTACAAGATAGCAGTAGGTCACGGGTGACTCTAGTGTCTTCTCTAGATGGGTGACTAATAACTCAACCTCTTTACTAACAGGGGAGGTCACAGGGAGTAACCTTGGTCACCTTAACCCCTTAGTGACCAAGCCTGTTTGCGCCTTAATGACCAGGCCAAATTTTGCAAATCTGACACGTGTCACTTTAGCATGGAAAAACACCAGAAAGGTTTTGCATATCCAAGCGATTCTGACATTCTTTTTTCGCCACATGTTGTACTTCATTTAGGTGGAAAAAAAAAGACCGATAGAATTTGTGTTTATTTATTAAAAGCGCCAAAATTGGGAAAATTTTGAAAAAATCGTCATTTTTTCACATTTCTAACTGCAATATCTCAAATATGTGCAAACATAATATAGAAATTTTTGCTAAGATTTATATTTCCATCCGTTTATTTTATTTTGGGTGCACATTGGAAAAACTTTCGTTTTTTTTAACCATTTAGGAGACGTACAAATGTAACATTACTTTTCAGCATTTGGAGGAACACTTTGTTTTCCTACACCAATCCAAGATTGGAAAGGCTCAGAGGAGTCAAAATGATAGATACCCCCACAAGTGACC
This sequence comes from Eleutherodactylus coqui, assembly GCF_035609145.1. Lineage (NCBI taxonomy): Eukaryota > Metazoa > Chordata > Amphibia > Anura > Eleutherodactylidae > Eleutherodactylus > Eleutherodactylus coqui. The sequence continues at coordinate 235,140,051 of NC_089840.1, read as the reverse complement.
CCATTTTAAAAACTACACCCTTTAACGTATTCACTGAGGGGTGTCATGAGTATTTTAACCCCACAGTTTTTTTTCAGGAGTCAATGCAATTTAGAAGAGAGAAACTAAAATTTCATATTTTTGCAAATATGTCATTTTAAAGACAGGACGTTTTTCTATAGTACACATGAAAATGAGGATTTGCACCCCAGAATGGATACCCCTGTTTGTCCCGTGCTCAGAAACATACCCATTGTGGCCCTAGTATTACGTCTATATGCACAATGGGGCCCAAAATGAAAGGAGCAACCAGTGGCTTTCGGAACAGAAATTTTGCTTGAATGAGATTTAGGCCCCATTGCCCACTTGTAGAGCCCTTGAGTGACCAAACCGATGGAGAACCCCCACAAGTGACCACATTTTGAAAAGTAGACCCCTTAACGAATTTATCTAGGGGTACGATGACTTTTTTGACTTCACAGTTTTTGAATGAATCTAAGCCAAGCCGAAGGAAAAAGATTACGATTTTCTTTTTTTTGGTAATTCTGTCATTTTAAAAGCTGTTTTTTGTACAGCACATATATGAATGAAGACTTGCACCCCAAAATGGATACCCCTGTTTCTCCCGTGCTCAGAAACATACCCATTGTGGCCCTAATCGTATGTCTGGATGCACAATGGGGCCCAAAATGAAAGGAGCAACCGGTGGCTTTCGGAACAGAAATTTTGCTTGAAGGAGATTTAGTCCCCATTGCCCACTTGTAGAGCCCTTGAGTGACCAAAACGATGGAGAACGCCCACAAGTGACCCCATTTTGACTTTTTTGACTTCACAGCTTTTGAATGAATCTAAGCCAAGCCGAAGGAAAAAAAATACGATTTTAATTTTTTTGGTAATTCTGTCATTTCAAAAGCATTTTTTTTTGTACCACACATATATGAATGAAGACTTGCACCCCAAAATGGATATCCCTGTTTGTCCTGTGCTCAGAAACATACCCATTGTGGCCCTAGTATTACGTCTATATGCACAATGGGGCCCAAAATGAAAGGAGCAACCGGTGGCTTTCAGAACAGAAATTTTGCTTGAAGGAGATTTAGTCCCCATTGCCCACTTGTAGAGCCATTGAGTGACCAAAACGATAGACAACCCCCACAAATGACCCCATTTTGAAAACTAGACCCCTTAACAAATTCATCTAGGGCTGTACTGCATATTTTGACCCCAAAGTATTTGAATGAATCTAAGCAAAGCAAAAGGAAAAAATTACAATTTTCATTTGTTTGGCAATTTTGTCAATTTAAAAACAGTTTTTTTTGTACAGCACACAGGAATGAAGACTTTCACCCCAAAATGGATCCCCCCGTTTGTCCCGTGTTCAGAAACATACCCATTGTGGCCCTAATCTACTTACAGGACACATGGCTAGGCCCATAATGGAGTGAATGCCCGCTGGATTTCTGGGCAGAACTGAATAAATTCCAGGCCCCATTGCCCACTTATACGGAAAAAAAATTGACTTCTTAAAAATAACCCCTCCCCCCCCCCCCCCCCCCGCCATCCCCATTTTTTTGGCATTCCCTAAATATTAGATAAAGGTAATAATATAAACTGCGTTTTATGTCTGAAGACAGGGGTAATTACGGAGGCTGCTTGGGATGGGCACATGGGGCAAGAAAACCGGGTATCCCCCCCTCCTCTCATGTATTTTGGGGGGTATTTCGTAACCTCAGCGGCGGGTATGGGGTGTAAAAAGTGGCGCTCTGTGAGGCTTTGTAATCTTGCTGTGGTGCGGCGGTCTCACAGAGAAGGCGCTCAACAAGCTGCTCCTAGAACTGCAGGAAGGCGAACGTTCCCGGGGCTTCTTGTAAATTACGGATTACAGGTAGCGGTCTGAATAACGCCGTGCTCACGTAGCCGTATGTAGAATCTGCTTGCGGAGGCCCACAGCGGATCCCATCTGTGAGCCCGGCTGTGACCCTGCGTACGGCCGCGTAATGTACTGCGCATAACTGCCTACTCACACAGGCGGTTTTTTGTTTATATTTCCCGTGCCGTCGCTTAGAGATGACCCGGGTACCCGCAGCCCGTTCACAATGTGTTTGCACATGGGCTGCGAGTATATCCGCAGTCATAGAGCACAATGGGCTCTAGGTCGCGGATATCCGCGGTAAAATATAGCATGCCGTGTTCTGTTTCGGCGAGTGGATTACGTAATTCCGACCCGCTAATTGGGGGGAATTGTGCAATCCAATGCCTGCGATTGATCCGTGGATTACCGCTGATCAAGCGCATGCAGAACCCGTAATTCCTCTCTGGTCATGTGTGACCGGCCTAATGTTAGTTCACTACTTTATCACATGACCGGGGACCGCTCAACGAGGTCGCCGATCACTGCTCCAAGCACTCAGTGACAGTTGGTCGCTGGGAGCAAGGAGATTTAAAATTTCCTGCGCGCCCCGCCTCCTGCGAATGTGTCCGGCATTTTGCTGGCGGGCGCATACCCAGTAGCTGGCAGGATCCATGGAGGATAATCGCATCTGGATTCAAATGCGGAAGCCTCCGAGAAAGATGTTTCATCTCCTCTCCCTGATCGCATCGGTGAGGGGAGATGAAACTTCCACTTTTTAAAGAACTTTTACGTGATTGCCATTATGCATTGGATAACGGCGATCACGTGACCAGTAACCGCATACCGCGGCTCCCCGTGACATCTCCAGGCTCTTGGCTGGTAGCCAGCAGCTTTGGTAGCCAGCAGCAGGGAGATTTTACATTTCTTGGGCAATCTTTCACTTTTACGCATGCGTCCGCCATCATGCTGACGGGCGCATGCGCCGAAGCTGGGGTAAGGTCCACGGATCAACATCTCACCAGGGAACAAATCCGGGACCTTGGGTACATAATTTCATCCCCCCTTACGGATACGATCCGTAAGGGGAGATGAAACTTTAACTTTTTAAACTTTTTTTTTTTTTTTTACCTTTTAACTTTATATGATCACCGTTATCTGATGGATAACGGTGATCATATGACTGGAAACCGCATACAGCAGTCCCCAGTCACAGATAGCCGAGTGCAGGGAGATTTTGAATTTGCCGGGCTCGCCGGCTTCTGCGCATGCGCGCCACATCGGCACATCGCAGAAGCCAGCGGGGGGTCCCGACACCGGCCGGAGGACATCGGCGGACCTGAGGTGAGTATTTTCACCTCCCCTCATGGATCCGATCCATGAGGGGAGATGAAACTTTTCTTTTTTTACACTTTTTTTCACTTTTCCGCGATTGCCGTTATCCATTGTATAACAGCGATCCCGGTACCGGGGACCGCTCACCGCGGTCCCCGCTGACATCTCCTGCCTCCCGGCTACCTACAGGAGCTGGGAGCCAGGAGATTTTAAATTTCACGCGCCGCCGGGCCTTCTGTGCATGCGGCTGACGTAATGCCGCCTGGTGCGCATGCGCAGAAGGACGGCTACGGGGCCCGAAGCATCGGGACAGCGGGGAGCCGTGTTGTGGACCTCAGTGAGTAATTTCTGCTGCTCCGATGGATCCGATCCATCGGAGCAGCTGAATCTTTAACTTTTTGGGCACTTTTATTTACTTTTTTGCGATCGGCGCTATCCATTACATAGCGCCGATCGCAATGCCGGGGGGGGGGGGGGGGGGTGTCCGAACAGCCCGGGATGACAGCTCCATGCTGTCAGCTACCTGCGGACACCGACAGCATGGAGCTGTTACATCCACAGCCTGAGGGACATTATTCTCTGCAGGACACGTTTTTACGTCCTCAGAGAGTAAAGCCCACTTCGGGAGGACGTAAAAACACTATGGGCTGGTCGTTAAGGGGTTAAAGTAGTTCTTGTTTGTCATCGTGATGCCAACGTCCCTGGACAAGCGATGAATTACCAGTCCTGAATTCAGAGTAGTCCACACACAAGTACTTTTCGAAGAAAAACCGGGGACATGCGGTTTTGTCCTTTTACTTAAAATAACTTTTTTCGTCCATACAATAGAGAATAACTGGTACTTTGCAAATAAGTTTGTAGAGTGAATTGTAGGCTTACATCTCTCGCCTCATTTCTTATATCGCACAGTTCTGGTTCCCCAAGGCACATACATCCTCAGTCGCAGTTATCTGATGGATCTCCTTCTTAGATGAAACACTCTCAACTGCACGGCCTTTCCAACACGTTCACACTTGTCACTAGAATTAAGTAGTTTCTTACTGGTCTTGCTTAAGCTGCAGTTCTGCGGGGAGCATGCGATTCTTGCGCTCTCACACCCACGCATGCTCTGCATGTCCTGCATTCCAAACCTCGTAGGGGAAAGACTTCTCACAAGGAGAGACTCTGCCATGGCTGGGCTCCGGCTGGAGCAATGGCCCATCTCCTTCATCTTCATCACACCTTGCTTCTAGACTCTTCTCCTCTCAACCTACAACTCTCAACTCTACTCTCAAACTCCTCCCTCAGTCACCTGACACATCTCAACACATGCACATAGACCAATACACATAACTAGACAAAAATGATACATTTTCCAGACATTACCAGACATTAACCCTTTCATGCACTGTTGTGTTATTACAGATATTACTTTTCCATTCAACACTACATGCAGTGACATGAGACATACACAAAACATACAAATTCTGAAGTGCTGGAGGGACCCCAACTCTGGGCCACTCCACTTGTACTGCACTTTCCAGCTGAAATGTAAGGTTTTCGTATGCCTCTTTCATAGTCACAGAATGTGCTACTGGAATGGATGGATGTTAGTATTGTGTAATAAAACACCTTTTAAACTGGATTTGCTGGCATCTATGAACAACCTCCACTCTCCTGAATTTTAATTAATGTTGAAGTATTTCATGACTGCCGGAATGTCTTAACAATATACCAAACCGCCTTCCTCAGCAAAAAACGGAAGGAGAATCTCGTATTAGGACACAGTAAATTCTTTTCATGCAGTCGTGATCCTAACAACTCTAATGCCTCTTTAGGTAAATCCAGATCACTGTGATAGACATGATGATTATTTTGGTATAAAATGTCTATCGATTTATATAACCCAAATGTATTTTGCTGTTGTAATGACTTTTAGCTCTGGAGTTTGATCGACACACAATCTAATCATAGTATTTACTAGACAATGGGATGGTGAAGGATGTCTGATGTTAATGTTAGCTAAGTACATAGGAATTACACAAGTTGCACAACCAGCCTCTAAGAGTTAAAGGACCATAGTGTTGTGTATATCTGTGTTAAACACTGAGTGTTTACCTAGCCCCCTTCCACTCCTCACAGAAGCTAGTTAAACAATGGGTTGCCACATACACAGAAACTGCTTAAGGTTGTCTGCATGCTAAAGAAGACAAAGTCCATACTATGGCGGACGTGAGGGAGGGTGGGCAGAGAGGTGGGGGATTCTATATGATTCGACAAATGAGAATCCTATATGTTACTGATGTAATCTGTTGCACGCCCATTAAAGGCGGTTATCATGTGTTATAATAAAAAGCCTGAGCCTCTATACATTGTAGAGACTCTCCCGGTTTTAGACCAGCATTTGTGTCTGATTCTGGTCGATGATGTGTGCACACGATGCAATTCGGAAGCGGCAAAATACCCCAAAGCCTGCTGGAGAAAATCATAATCCAGAACAGTGTCGTCCTTGGGTGGGCAAGTGGATCTGTGAGGTCACAGCCTGGAACGTACAGAGATCGGCAGATGGCACGCAGAACTCAGGGGCCCGAAAATCTACAGAACACGGTAAGATTGCTTTATGTAAATCTACCGATGTGATCTGGGTTCTGACTGCTAAATCTGCCTGTATCTGATCCAGACTGGACCTTCACTGAAAGACAGGTCTGTCCACTCGAAAAATCACCATGTTACCTGTCTAGGGGTATTTTGTATGCTGTTGTGTCTGAGACGGTTAAACACTGTGTATACAAGACCAAGAGATAAATTCTGTGAGGGTTAATGTGTCAGAAGGGTGGACTCGGCTGTTTAAGTCTAAGGGAGCACGCCGGAGAGACACTTACTCCTAGGTAAAACTAGTGTGAGGTTAGGAAGATTTATGATACGTATACTTACCTTTATGATTGAGCGTGTTATGTTCTCATATGTGGAAAGGTATATACGTGTGAAGTATAGCCGTGCTTTGTGACGGCTGGCTCCAGAAACTCTTGGTCATTGAAAATAATTGTCAGTCTCTGTGTATAGCTAAAATGTCCTGTCCAGACGGATTACTAGTAGAGGTTGGTTGTTATAAAGGTAGATGAGATATATACCTTGAGCCGTTGTGGTTATTCTCCAGTAATCCCCTCTGTTTGGTATTATAGAAAGAATGTGCAGTGTTTATTATTGGGGGGAGGGCTGCTGATAAGAGTGAACTGAAAGCTTTTTCCAATTAACCCTTTCTGTTGCCTTTGTCTTTGTTTTGTAGAATTAATGTGCATTGTAATCTGAGTGGGAAAGAGAGGTTATATTGGAAGGATTTGAAGATAGAATGAGAAGGTTAGGCATAGACGCAGGTTGTTTAGAGAATGGGGAGCAAAGTGAGCAAGGACAAAGGTCATAGAGCTTGTGATCTGGTTGCTGAAGGGAAGGGAGCATAGTTTACTGAACAATGGGAAAGGACCAGGAAAAGTTGCAGAAAGAAATGTCAGGTCATGGACAGATAAGATAGGCTGTAGAAAGTTTTCAGAAGATGAGCAGGAAGCCTAGCAGAAAGAAAGGTGTTTTTAGATTGCTAGGAGGAGGTATAACGTGGTTAAGAGATTCAAGAGGGGAAAGCATGTAGGGGGGTATGTGTATTGCTTATGAACAATGTAATGCCTTTGTGTTGACTACAGCCCCTCCCTGTAATGGCGGCCGTGCTTGCAATGTTTACAATCCAACATAGTGTGACTCTGCAGTAAATGTAGTGAGGCCTGCCCCCACCCTGAAGTTACTTCCCCCCATGTGCTCACTTTCAGGGTGTGTGATGTTACTTCCGGTCCCTCCCCATCCGGGACAGGACCTGGCCCCACCCCTTCCTCCTCCAGCGGCCATTTTGCCTCACCTGGAAGTGCTGCTGCCCCTGGCCCCGCCCATTCCTCCGGCAGCCATCTTGCCTCACCTGGGAGATTTGTAGCCCCGCCCCTTTCTGCCTCTGGCGGCCATTTTGCTGCACTTGGGAGGCCTATATTCCCCAATGCCACTGTATCCAGTGCTAACATTATGATTGTCTGAAGTAAGGTTTTGTTTGACCAGACTTTGTTACGCTCCAAGATGTGGCCACTTTGGATGTGTGATAAGTTCAGGGAAACAAACCTTTGTGAAGATGCAGCTTGGGACATAGTAGATGACTAAGCTGGTTTATAGTGCATGGAAGATTGGAGTTGATGCATGGGGGGCAGAGACCAGGAATACATGACAGGGGACGCTCTCTCATGTTCCCAGGGGCTCTGTTTTCCACTGCCCGCTTCTCCAATGGATGCTCAGACAGATGATGTTATGGAAGGCTCCTACAGATGAAATAATTTCCCTATAGTCACCCAGCAAACTTTTTCATGCAATTTGGTGAAGTAATTTTACTTTTTATGTGAAGAAAGAGGGACTGAATTGCCCAGAGTAGGATGTTAATTCATCCGTATTCTTTAGTTTTTCTTTAAGTCTTTTGTATATTCTAGTGTCAGTCTACACTGAAGCTATAATTATATTCCGACAGGAGAGTAAAAGCTAAACGCTGGCCATACCCTGAAATACTATTACACTGGGTGACGTAATATTTGAATTGTGTGGCGCCCCCTTGTGTTAAAAAATGCTAACTGCAACCTGGGAAAAAAAAAAAAATCTAAAGGATATTTTCGCTCAGACTTCGCTGCATATAATGTCACCTTGACCTACAAAGTGCTTGTTTTTGTGCCTCTTGGTTTACTAGTTTGAACGCAATTACTCTTTTTCCATTGAGTATTCCTGTTCAAAAGGGGGGAGGCAGAGGTGATCTGGGCCATAGATGATCTAGGTGTTGTAGATCAGCTATTGGGCTTTTAAAATAAATAAATAAATGGAATAAGATAACAAGATTCTGAGCCATGTGAAATAGAACATCAACATGATTATTTAGTACTAATACAGTAAGAAACTGCAGATATGCAAACAGTTATCAGAACCTCTGTTGATAATGCATATGTTGAGCTTTTTGCAGATGGTATCAGGGTGAGGATTGATGACTCCACATCGGATATGCAGTGGTCACACAACAAGATGTCCTAGAAGCAGAAGCTCTGCCTCCGCATGTCACAGTACAAGAAGCGGAATTGAAGGCCCTCACTGAGGCGAGTAGAGTGGTGAGAGGTAAGACGGCAACCCTTTACACTGACTCCTGGTATGCATTTGGCATAGCTCATGATTACGGCCCAATATGGAAGGCCAGACAGTTTTTACCTTAGCAGGACAACCAATTGAGAATGGTGCAGCGGTACAGAGTCGCATGGAGGCCCTGCTTCTACCTGACAAAGTTGAGAGTTCGCACCGATTCCTACACTGGAGAGGCAAGAGACGACACCCTCGCTGACAGCGCAGCAAAGGCAGCGGCCCTTAAGCCGTGGCAGAAAGAAGAAAGATACTGACAGCATGAGTCAGTGGTAAAAAACTTTGGACATTGATAAAAATTTGGACTTTGATATGCTAAAGACTTTTACAGTTACAAGCCAGCAAGGAAGAAAAGAATAAATGGACTAATATGGGAGCAGCAGAAACAGGACAGTGTGTGGTGAACGGTCAACAGCACTTGCCCACCACAGTTCCTGTATCCCATGATGGCCCAGCTGATGGATGGAAAGACCCACCTAGTAAACCAGCAATGACGACGACGCTTGAAAAACGATGGGCGACTTCTGGGTTCTCTGTAGCTGCTGCATCATTTGTCCAGTTTAGCATGATCTATGCCATAGGTGAGTCAGGGCAGAAGTAAATTTGACACATCACACTTGCCGGGACCACTCTACCCATTTCAGGGATTGCAAATTGACTACGTTCAGCTCCCACTTGTTGGGAAGTATGAATACGTGCTTGTTGTTGTTGATGTCTTTGCAGGTTGGAGGCTGACCCTGTTACCAAGGCAAACAAGTAGGTAACCGCAAAGAAGCTCATGAACGAGGTAAACTGTGAATATGGGGTACCAGAAGTGATTCAGAGTTAGACAGAGGTATAAACTTCGCAGGTAAATGTAACATGTCATGTCTGCTCTGGGTGTATCCCAGGCCTTTTACACACTCTACCATCTTTAGAGTAGTGGAAAGGTGGAGAGACGTAGTGGCACGCTAAAAAGTAAGATACTTAAAAATGACGCCACTTTGGAAAGACTGTCCTCCAATAGCCTTATACAGTGTTAGATATGAACCCAGGGGGGATTATACATTATCTCCCTACGAGATTGTTTGGGCTAGCCCCAAGGCTAGGTCGTTACTATCCTCAGTAGTTACAATTACAATCTGATGTGTTGACTGAGTATGTGATTTCCGTTGTTAAAGAACTAACCAAAGCCTATGCACAGGTGTTCTCTTCCAGACTCAGAGGCAGACACTGGGACACATATCTTGCAGCCTGGGGATTGGGTGTGCGTCAAGAAGTTCCCCAGGAAGCACCCTCCTGAGCCCCGATTTGATGGCCCCTACCAGGTGCTTCTGACTACTGCCACAGCTGTGAAACTAGCCGAAAGACTTACATGGATCCATGCTTCATACTGTAAGAAAGCTTCAGATCCGGGAGACCAATCTTAGTTGTGCCAAAGACATTACTCTGGTTAGGGCTAGTGAGAGAGGAGGGTGGCAACTGGAATCCTTAGTCGGAAGAATATGGGGGTATGGTTACCTTCTGGTATAACTCGTTCAATGCTCAAGTAGCCGCATATTCCTTCGACTATTGTATTGTAGTCCCGTGTCTAGGCGCAAGATCCCACCGCAGGCCAGATTTAACTCAGTCCAGCTGGTTATATGACTTATATACCCGGGGAATACAATATGTTTGCGCCACTGATAACGTCTGGGGAGAAGACTGCCGTTATTGGGGATTAGTGGGATGTAACACAGGAATAGACTGGTCCTATAAACCGTGAAGTGCCTTAAATAAGAAAGATAGGAGCGGGAAATCCCTAATTAGTCGTATAACCCTCCTTGAGAATAATAAGGACAGCAGGTATTGGAAGGCTGAACTTAGTATGTTGCTTGGTTTTAATGCGGTTTTTACATTAACCATGGGAGATCCAAGCCCGGGGGACGGAGGGACTTATAGTCTGGGGACATACCGGTACGGGAGGACAGATCCCTTAGGGAAGTTTAAAATAAGGGGTATGGTAGATGCAGCCGAATGGAAGCCTTCACTTAGTCCCGTGCCCATAATTAACCCCCTCCGCCGTAAGATAAAGACCTTGACGAACATGATGATCATAGCCGACCCTACCTTTTGTGGACACCTTGACAGTAGCGACTGGCTACTCTGACCAGAATCTCTGGTTGGAGTTGATGAGGTACAATGCTAACAGGAGCAACAAGTCTAACTGTTGCGTGTGCGGTAGTGCCCGACCACACTCGGGGATGGTCCCCCTAAATCTCCCTGTAGATGCTGAAGAGTGGTTTATTAGTCTCTTCACGAACATTTCCGCTAATTACACTGTCCGTGAGAAATGGAAGAAGGAATACTCTATAACTACTTAAGTGTTTTGCACCGGAGAGAGTATTACTGACTACCCTGGAAACTACACCTGCCGGGCAAATAGGCAGGGTGGAGGGAGATTTTTGGGGAACTCACAAACGGGTATTGCTCCTCCTACAGTACGATAGGAGGGGAATGGATGCAGAATCAGGTCCAGTCCTTAGGAGACGTTTACTGGCTTTGTAGTGACATGAGGTAGAGGACTCGCCTGGAGGGTAATTGGACAGGGGAGTGTGCCTTAGTAAAGCCCTTATGCTCCTCCACACCCTTTCGGACAGCATTGAGGATAATGAGGTTACCCCCAATAGTTAATTTATCTCGATCCAACTCAGTCTGTGTTTTGTGGTTATCCTGTCATGTTGATCTATCCTTGTTTTCCGCATAGGTACGGCGGTTCTTTCCAGTCTTGTCACTAGGTAATGTAGGGTCAGGGTGAGGCGACCTGGACGTGTTCACCATTAGGACTATCTCCAGGAGGGACATTGGTGTGGGTGAAGATTAGGGAGTCCCACGCCGTGCGTACCTGTGCACGCTACTAGTATTGTAACATTATGCTAGAGCGAGAAGAGAGACCCCTGGTGGTAGTTTTGATCTACACGTATACATTGATGTCATAGGATAGCCAAGGGGGGTACCTGACAAGTTTTAAAAATTAGAGACCAAGTTAAAACTAGATTCGAGTCCATTTTCCTGGTCATTATGGTAAATAAACGTTGATTGGATTAATTATGTTTTTTATAGTTAGCAGCGGTTTATAAATTATACTAGAGACGCCTTATAGGGACTAGTCGACCAATAGGACCTACCTCGACTATGACTTTTTAAAAAAAAATAGAATGACCTTAGATATGACTTTAGCTAAAAGGGGAGTGTCTGTAAGATGATAGGGGAAACTTGTCGTACCTACATCCTAGACGACACGTGACACACAGGTAAAGACGCACTTGTCATTAAGAAGCTGACCGCACTAACTAAAAAGAGCTAACTTTTGGGACCAGTACTCGCCATGGATGAGCGGGTGGTAAAGGATCCTGGCACAGACGGGCGTTGCTGTTGTATGTGAACTGATGGTTACCTTTTCTGTTCTAGTCTGCTGTGTTATTCCCTGTGTCAGAGAGACCTGTGAAACTGATGCTGGAAAAGCCGCTCCCACCATGAGTTTGCTGGATGCATCCCCAGAAGGAGTGGACAAGTCCTACACCCCCTTGAAGACCCTAAAACGAACCTTCAACGCGCTCCAGTTATAGGCTCATGCGCAGAGAACTGTGAAAATTAGATAGAGAATTAGAGGATAGACATTTTAAGGGGGGATTGTGATAGACATGATGATTATTTTGGTATAAAATGTCTATCGATTTATATAACCCAAATGTATTTTGCTGTTGTAATGACTTTTAGCTCTGGAGTTTGATCGACACACAATCTAATCATAGTATTTACTAGACAATGGGATGGTGAAGGATGTCTGATGTTAATGTTAGCTAAGTACATAGGAATTACACAAGTTGCACAACCAGCCACTAAGAGTTAAAGGGCCATAGTGTTGTGTATATCTGTGTTAAACACTGAGTGTTTACCTAGCCCCCTTCCACTCCTCACAGAAGCTAGTTAAACAATGGGTTGCCACATACACAGAAACTGCTTAAGGTTGTCTGCATGCTAAAGAAGACAAAGTCCATACTATGGCGGACGTGAGGGAGGGTGGGCAGAGAGGTGGGGGATTCTATATGATTCGACAAATGAGAATCCTATATGTTACTGATGTAATCTGTTGCACGCCCATTAAAGGCGGTTATCATGTGTTATAATAAAAAGCCTGAGCCTCTATACATTGTAGAGACTCTCCCGGTTTTAGACCAGCATTTGTGTCTGATTCTGGTCGATGATGTGTGCACACGATGCAATTCGGAAGCGGCAAAATACCCCAAAGCCTGCTGGAGAGAATCATAATCCAGATCAATCACAAACCAAATCATTCAGTTGATCGGGTAAATGGCACTGGGGTTTCATCCTCAGTGACCCACCTGTCCATAATACATGTGAGCCGCTGACCTGCTCTACTGTACTGTTGTACTATGGAAAGCCTCAGTGTGTGAGATCTATGGGACAGTGAATAGTAATGTTACACAGGCTGGACTGGATACAATATTATCATCATTTTGATGCTTATGTCATTTGTGCTGATACCTTGGGAGTCTTTGGGAAATGGAATTAATATAACTAAATATTAGTGAACTTTTTGTCACCTACCTCATAACCTCTAGCTTTTTTTAAATACTTTTCAGATACAACTATTAGGTAAATGAGTGGGGAAATAATGTCTCCACAGCGCCACCTATTGGAAGGTAAGTACCCTATGCATCAAGGCGTGCAACATGGGATGTAAGCCAAAGTAGAATATTCTTGTAGAGACAGCTGTTTTGGGGTTCTTGCCTCTCATCAGTGCAAAGTAGGGTCCTGGTTGGTGAAATGGCTAATTGTATGAGTTACTGATGTACATGGGTATTCTGGTTTGGCTTATATCCCTTGCAATGTTGTAAGGTCTGTTAAAAGGTTAGACACTAACCCATAGCATTGCTATGTTTCAATAGGCAGCACTGTGGAGAATTATTCCTTCACTAATTTGCATAGTTTTTTTCCCAGGGAGCATTGCAAGGCCTATACAAGACTCCCTGTAGCCTTACCACCGAGACTACAGTATAGATACAAATGCTGAATTGGTTGTCCCATGAAGACAACCCCTTTTTGAATGGCATGGCAATATTTATTGTCGTGTTTCTAGATTCTCTAACTCCCGACCATTAGCTGTTATCACCAGAGAGGTATGTGTCTGGTCATACAGTGTACTTCCCTCTTGCAGGAGAAATATACATTAGTACTGTGAGAAGAAACCAGGCAGGTATTGCAGGTATTGAATACAATGAGAGCTGCACCTGCAATATCTAACCAGGCAGCTGTCATAAAGTCAGCCCAATGTGCTTTCCATTAGCTTAACTGGAGCAAACAGTGTCAGGCAGCTGCTGCCAAAGCAAATAGGATCATGGGGTGCATCAAAAGAGGTCTAGGGGCACATGACAAGAACATTGTTCTTCCTCTTTACAAGGACATACCAGAGCTTAAGCGGGTACAAAGGCTGGCAACTAAAGTAATAAATGGAATGGGCGGACTACAATACCCAGAGAGGTTATCAAAATTGGGGTTATTTAGTTTAGAAAAAAGGTCGCTGAGGGGCGACCTAATAACTGTGTATAAATACAGGCAGGACAATACTGAGATCTCTCCCATGATCTGTTTATACCCAGGACTGCGAGGTTAACAAGAGGCCATCCTCTACATCTGGAGGAAAGAAGATTTCTACACCGGCAAAGAAGGAGGTTCTTTACTGTAAGAGCAGTGAGACTGTGGGACTCTCTGCCCGAGATGTGATGATGGCAAATTTGATGAAAGAGTACAAGAGGGCCTGGAAGTCTTTCTTGAGCGATACAATATTACATGTTATAGTCACTGTGTTGTGGCCCAGAGTTAGTGGGGCCCCTCCATAATGTTAGATGTCTGTCTCGTGCCATTGTCTTCTCAGTGTATTATGTGTAGTATGCATTTGGTTTATGTGTATTGCACTTCTGCAGGAGCCCAATGTGCTTTCCATTAGCTTGACTGGAGCAATCAGTGTCAGGCAGCTGCTGCCAAAACAAATAGGATCATGGGGTCCATCAAAAGAGGTCATGGGGCTCATGACAAGAACATTGTTCTTCTTTACAAGTCACTGCTTAGACTACACATGGAATACTGTGTATGGTTTGGGAAAGTGTATTGTTGTGTAAGTCATGTGACTATGTTTTATATATTTGTATGCGCTTGCAGGGATGCTAAGCAGAATAGACAGAACAGTCTAGTCTAGGAGTCTGTAAGTTAAAAAGAGTCAGTGAGTGAGCCACACAATCACTGATCGGTCTGTGTGAGGAGAGAATGGAGGAAGCTGAGCGATTTCCTTGTGCTTGCCCTGGGCCCAGTCTGCCCAGGACATGCCAGTGCTACCACTAAGTATTAAGAGAGAGAAGGACTGCAGCTGGGAGAGGAAGGCACAAGTAACAGGAGTGTGAACCGGTAGAGAGTGAGAGAGACCCGGGAGTGGAATCTTGCTGGCTCTGTGCCAGAACTGTTAATGTACCTTGAACGTTGCCAAGTTACAGTAAACAGACATTAGTGACCGTTCCCGGTTTTGTCCAGAAAGTTTTCCCTGTGAGTGGACAACTTTATTCCATTGTCTAGTTTCACCACAGAAGACGAAATGGTGGCATCACGTGTGACAAATGGACTACAGGTAACCTTCAGTTACTTTCCCTGTGATCTCCCCCAGCAGTGACTTGGTTGGGTCCCGAGCTACCCCCAGGGGAGGAGATGGTAGAGCCCCATGACCAGGTCTTTATTTACCCCGCTATCTCCTCGGCTGTGGGCCCACTCCTCAGACGCTGCAACTGATTACCGTATATACCGGCATATAAGACGAACTTTGAACCCCGAAAAATCTGCTCTGAAGTCGGGGGTCGTCTTATACGCTGGTAATACAAAAAAAAAGAAAGTGTTTTGGCGCACGTGTGTCAGCCAATCACAGCCATTTAATGATGTCATTGAATGGCTGTGATTGGCTGAAGACACCTGTGTTTTAGCCAATCACAGTTATTCAATGATGTCATTGAATGGCTGTGATTGGCTGACGGTGTGTGTTAGCCAATCACAGTATTAGCTTTCTGGAGGCGGGGATTTCAAGCCCTGCGTCCAGAAAGCAATGCTCTGCCGGGGACCAGGAGGGAGCGACAGCCTGCAGCAGCGCCGCAGAACGCCGGGGGAGGTGAGTAATGATTTTTTTTTTTGCTCCACTGTATTCCCGGCATATAAGGTGACAGTTGGGGGGTCGTCTTATACGTCCTGTCGCCTTATACGCCGGAATATACGGTACTTTAGAAGGGTCAGTGATCCAGTGATTATTTGGATTGCCAGATTGGAGAAAGGAAGGAATTTTTTTCAATTAATGGGGAAAATTGGCTTCTACTTCGTTGCTGGATCAACATTGGGGGGGGGGGGTAATAGGCTGAACTGGAAGGACAAATGTCTTTTTTCGGCCTTACATATTATGTTAGTATGTAGTGATAGCAATACTAGTAATCAGCTGATCTGTGGTGATCTGAGCGACGGACCCCCACCAATCATCTATTGATGACCTATCCTGAGGACAGGTCACTGTGCGGGAATAAGAATGTGACATTTTAATAATCTGGAGTTTTGCGGACAGAGTGATACCAATTTTTTTAAATTATTTTTTTTAATTATTTTTTGACGTCTTGAACATTTTCTTTTTTAATCTTTTAATATATTTTTTTTGAAGTGTTAAACTTTATTTTACTCACTTTTTACATTAGTCCATAACACGGGAGTTGAGATCATTTGATCACTAATGCAGTATAATGCAATATCACAGTATCACATTATATTGTATTCTGATCAGCAGTCTATCAAGACCTGCCCCAGGCGTCTTCTTGATAAGCGATCATTTCTGGCATCCCTAGGAGCCTCAAGAAGATCCCAGGCTGCCATGACAGCAGCATGGCACTTTGCTACTACATGATAACCATCACCTAATATCTTGGCCAAAGTTTCATCTCGGTATAATAAGGAACATTCTTATGAATTCTGAAAGATAATATGATAATTGTTCCTAAGCTGTGGAGAGAAAGGAAGCAACAATGTTTTTATTGTCTGGCCAAATGCCGGACAGCTGAGCGGAAACCAAACAGACCTCATTATAGTCAATGGGTTCTGTTTGGCATTGTTTGGTTCCGTCATAAGACGGATCCGTTCTGCAAGGGAATTTTCCTCTTTGGCAGGAAAATGGAACCCCCGCAGAAGATGTGAAAGCAGCCTTAGGCCAGATACACAAGACCGTAGTGATAGTTGCACGCGCTTTTGTGGAATGGACGTTGCGTATTTCTGCTTGGTGTATTTCACTGTACTTTTTGTGCGTGCAATTGAGCACACATAAAAACACACGGATGCTCTCAGCCATTCAAATGCCTAATAGTTTCATAAGTTCAAAATGTTTTCTTTCCCTGTGCAAATGTACAAGAATATAGAACATGCTGCATATTTTTTCACGCAATAGAATTACACATGCCAGATAAGCGCATGTGAATGAACCCATTAAGATTAATGCTCGTCTATTTTCTGCGTGTTGTGCTCGCAAATATGTTCATGTGAATCTGGCCTAATCCTGGCATGTAATATATTATTCCCAGCTGTTTCCTTGCGATGCGGAGCTGTTTTAACACATTTCACAACATTATCACCCATTAGTTTACTAGCCAGAAACTAAATCTGACAGATTGTAATCATGTGTGGAAGGGAAATAATCCGGATTATTGTTGATGTATCCTATACATTCAGATATAACATTAGTGTCCTCCTTCCATACAGCCAGTATGTCATCAGTGAGGCCTCCGTACCGATGAACATACTGGCTGTATGGATTGTGTGTTGAGAAGATATATTTTTCTTCTCACCATTACATGTACCGGATGGCAAGGGATGGAGAAAACTTCACAGCCACAGGCGTATTCTGAATCAAGCATAGTTGTGTTGTACGAGACACTTCACAAGTCCGGATACATTCTGAGAAATCATCATGATAAACACTAATTCTGTAGATGAGAAGCTAAGGCCACCAAAGCAGCAGGGAAAACAGGAGACATCACTTTGGTCTTCTTGTTTCTTTTTGTGCGCATAGAAAATGCAGCGAATACAAGTGCAGCGTCCGAGGAGCGGGCCACGACCTAGGAGACAGCGGGGTAGAGTTTGGGCCTTGTAATGGTGGCCCTACCGTCTCCCACCTGGAGGGTGACAGGTGACACGTCCAAGGGCCGAGGGCAGGTTAATAAAAGGGGAAACCCAATACTGGATTACCTTAGTCTCGTTCGTCACGGGTGACACCACCATTTCTTCTGCAGCGGGGAATTCCTAGTTGTCGGAGTTAATCCTCTCTTGCGCAGCTTCCGTGGGGGAATTCCAAGTTGGCGGAGTACATTCACACACATGGGGACTTTTAAGACACAGCCTCTGGAAACGGACAGGCGACTGGTCATTTTGTATCAATTTCCAATAGCCAAACAGTTTCTTGAAAAAAGGTGGGACAGAGAGACCTCACGGGATCACAGGAGAAACCACAGCCAAAGTTATCTGTAGGTCCTGTCCCGGCACCATGGTTGCTTTCCTCTCTCAATCTCTACACACTCATGAGTAGTAACACGCTAAAGCACTTCTGGGGTTGGCAGTCCCCGACAATCACTAGTCCATTCTCTAAGCTTCCTCCATTCTGTACCACACAGGTTGAAGGTACCTGTGTGGACTTCCTGCAGAGCTCCCCACACTCCTCTGTCTGACAGGACCCACACAGAACTCTCTTCTCCCTCAGAACTCTCTCTGCACACAGCTTGCAAACATCATCACATGATGGACAAAAAGATACAAAACCCAGACAGTCATCTCACATACTAGAATCTTAACCCTTTCAGTGCTGCAGCTATGCAATACAGATTACTCTTGCAACACAAAAGACACTGACAATACATAGACAATCGAATGTACACAGCTATGGTGGGGCCCCATTGTACTGGACCACTACACAACTGTAGCACATACATAAAAAAATGACCCATAGGCACTAAAAGTGCACTGAATACACTCATATACATGTAGGGAAAACAATGCGATTTTCACGCACCGAAACTGCTGCTAGGCTGTATTCACACAAGTGCGAATCTCACACAGGTTTGGTGCATTGTAAGAAGCATAAAACTTGCGAGAATATGAACTCCAATCATTTGAATAGAGTCACACACATGAGCGACATTGCGAGGTAAAAATTTGCTGCATGTCCTAGCAGTTTTCTAGAATGTCCAAGATCGGCTGCCTCCAGTCTCCATCCAGGGGCTTTGACTTTGGGACTTTAAACGTATACCCTCATGGGACCCAAGCATGAAGCCGGTAGCGAGATGTGAACAAGTCCTTTGTTCGTCCGGGATTGGAGGGTTGGTTCAATCCCTGATAAGAAAAACAAGGGCTTCTGTTAATCTGCCTGCTTGTGAAATGGAAGTGTCTCATGATATCTCTTTTTGTGATTTTCCAAAATCCTTTAAAACCTCCAGATTCTATATATACTTTTTCTTTAGGAAAGTGAACACACAGTAATGAAAGGATGTACTTTTATGACAGGTGATGCCCCCTGTACCTCATTGGCTGCACATCTGCCTTACCTGTAGGTCCTGGCAGGCCACTAACATTAAGCTGCAGCTGCAAATGCTTTTCATCAAAGGTGGCCTCGACCTCTGTAACTTCAGGGACCCTGCTGCAAGGTGCGCATTGGGCCACCTGAAAGGGCCTTACCTGCCGGCGGCTCAAAAGGCAGCACCCCGCTCTGTGTTGAGGCGACAGTGTCATGAATCCTCTTTGCCGGTGGCCCCACAGAAGGCGCTCCAAGCACCCCCACATGTATTGATGATTAAGTTCGGCAGCAGGGAGGAGACATTGCCAGTGATACTGTAAGTCACAGACTGCATGCACAGGCAGCAAGAGCCAAGCAGGAAGCCGGCATCGGTGCGCTGCACTCCCTAACATGTGTCCCCACCAAACTGCATGAGGAGAGCAGGGAGCCTACAGGGATAGCGAACACAGAGTTACAGGCTGCTGCCGCATACACCAGGAGGAGGATAGCTGGGAGCCCACAGTGTCGGGGATGGGAGACAGGCAGTAAGCTGCAGAGGGCTGCTTAGTGCCATTGCTTACAGCTCACAGACATAACTTTTAGCACCTTCCAGGACCTTCACCTATTGACCCTATCGGGAGCTAGGGGTGTGACAGGGGCGTTCCTCCTGTCAAACCTCTAGCTTCCGGTGGCCTCAAGATACCATAATAACGCGCTGACATGCTGATTTCATTGGCTAGGTTTCATTTTTGATGATTGACTGGCAGTTAGGCCAATCAAAGGGGTTTTGGCATCTAGTACAACACCAGATTGGTTATTTGAAGCAGTGCCTTTTATTGTGATGTCAGTCGATGATATATATATACACCTCCGGCTGCTGTTATCCAACCTGGGGAATAGTAATTAAACCATGCAACCAACGAAACGACTGTCATCACAGCAAGTAATCCGTATCCTTGCGCATAATGAGGAGCAAAGAAGGAAAGACCTCCATATTTTTTCCTAGCTAAGAAGGGATGACCCCATTTACTTCATGCTGCCAAGCAACCCTAGTAGGTATTTTGGGGTTCTTCCAGTTAAGCAATATAACTTTTTTAACAGTAAAGAACAGCAATTGATATAGAGTGCGTGTTACTGTGTCAACCGGAATGTGCCCCACAAGGACAAAGAGATAGATTTTTAGGATGCAGGGTGTGCGGGCCCCTAGGTGTGTCTCCATAAACCCAGGGACATCTCTCCAATAGGTCTGCAGAACATGGCATTCCCAAAACATGTGCATGATAGTGCCCACACTCATCAATCATCTCGGGCAGTCTGCATTGGGAATTAGGCCCATGGCACACAAACGGGTAGGAGTATATTAGATTTTGTGCAGGAACTTGACTTGGATTAATCTGTTTCTTGCACTGATCAAGAGCAGCCCTGAGCTGGCCAAAAGCCTGTCTCGGTCGTCTGAGTCCAGGTCTGATAAGCCCCACTTTTCAAGAGCCCCATCTCTCAGTGAAACCACTTTGTCAGTTGTCTATAAAAACAGCACAGTATCTTCAGAGTATTGGACATCTGTGCCAGCTCCTCTAGTCTAGTCAGCACAAGGGGTATGTTTAGACTTCCAAATTGGGCTCCGAGGGCATGACAGTGTTGGTGATATCTAAAGAGGGAGTTATTAGGAAGGCCGGATCATTTCTGCAGTTGTGAGAAGGTACTAAGAACACCATTCTCAACGACATCCCAAAGGGTAGTTATCGCATGACGTCTCCAGAAGATAATGTCTGGCATTCCTTGCAAATTTGGGAGGTTTTGATTTCTCCAGAGGGAAGTATGAGAGGACCATTTTGCTGCCCGGTCCTGTATCAAGTGGAGGGTTATACTTTATACTTTAAGGGTCACCCACATAGGCATAGGCAGGGTATTTATGCGTGAAGTCGGACCCCTTAGCAATAATCTTAAACTTTGTTCAGGACTTACTATTCTGTGTTCAAGCCCCACCACTCAGTTATAGCTAGTAGAGGACAGTCACCACTATGCGCATACAAACTGACTAGCCAGGTAGTAGTAGTTAAAATGGGGGAGGGACAGCCCCCTCTCCCTCTATGGGCAGACAAAGAGTTTCTAGTTTAATTCTCGGCCTGGATCGTAAAGTTGATCAGTGGTTCCTCCTTGTGACGATAATGCATATATTATTGAATTGATGATATATACCTTCAGAATATTAGTTATACAAGAACCCAGGATTATCATGTTGTTGCTCACCAGCTAATGGCAGAGTTCGTAGACTGCCTGCCGCTGGTCAGACTGTAGTAACAGGCAAGAGTGTGCAGCCTCATGGCGGATCAGTGCATTAAGTCAGCAAAAGTCCAGAGTCCGGCTTCAAACCACAGATTACAGACAAACCCATGTTTCACTTGGCCAGTGTCTGCTGCACTTCTTGGTTCTTCTCATGGGGAGGCTAACCCCAGTGGATTTCTTCTCTCTTCTTGGATAGGAGATCATGCATAGAAAACTTGTTCAATGAATTTATACACCTGGCAGCTGAAAGAAACCATCAGAAAGTCACAAGGTATAGAGTTGACCGCCTTTTAGCGGGGTACGGTGGTGGGATATCACCTAAGCAACCAACCAGTATGGGACATCGCTGAACTTTTGTACCTTCCAAAGTCTACTGTTGCCAATGTTATTCAGAAATGGGAAACATCTGGTATGTGCAGCCATGTTCAGGGAGACCTTGTAAACTGACAGAGCAGGGACAACGAAGCCTTGTACCAGCTGTGAAGACATCATGCACATCATCTGCCGAATACTCACTCAGCAGGTCTCACAGGTCTTGGAACATTCATTAGCACTAGAATCATCTGGTGTAATAGTATCTCATAGAGCACCAACCCTGGGAAATATGTGCCCACCGAGTCTCATGGTAACATCCTCAGAATGGGGTCATGTTATAATAACAAGGCTTCTTGACATGCGGTCATTTTCCCCATAAAATGTGTCTATGTGCATCAAACTGAAATAGACGGAACTCACAGCAACTGCTTTAAAATACATAACTTCCTAAATTGTAACTCAATCATGTAATTTCCATCATTCAATGTGTCATGTGCAGCGTCCGAGGAGCAGGCCCTCAGCGGGGTAGAGAAAGGCCTTGCCACGGGTGGCTCTACCATCTCTTTCCCGAAAGGGTAGCTCAGGAACCAACCCTGTTACCGCAGGGGGAGTTCACAAAATGGGTAACCGTGGTTACCTGTAGTCCTGTTTGTCACTTGTGACACCACTGTTCCGTCCTCTGCGGCGGGTCTCTCAGATGTAATAAAGTAGTCCATTTAACGGGTATTTTCTGAACAAGAACAGTGAACGGTCGATTCCGTTCGTTTACTTAAACTGTTGAAATTATATCCAAATAAAACAGTCTTTGACAGAAGCAAATGGCAGTGGTGGCACAGGGAGGATTCTCGGGGCATTTGTATAATCCAGAGTCTAAGTTATCAGTAGGATTTCTTTCCCAGCAATCTCTCCCTCTCCTGTCATACACTCATGTTCCTCTCATTTAGCAGCGCTTTTCTATTCCTCCGGATGCATGCGGTACCTGCATTGTACACCCACGCGTTTCCATCATGCCTGGGCTTTCAATTTCTCTACAGACGGTGCCCATAGGTAGGCTCTTTGTAGGGCTAGACCCTGGCGGGAGCAGCAGACCACCTCTCTGACTCTTCCATGTCTCCTCTCTCACTGTCTGTCTGCTTGTCTCTCCACACTGTTGACTTGTCTCATCTTGACTCTAGGCTGCCAGCCTACATAAGTAGTGAATTTAAATGTTTCAGTTTTGGAGCCAATAGCTCCTAAGTAATGTTTTTAGTCTGGAGCCGTGCGCCATCCATCTTAGAGGTGGGACAACCCCTTAGAGGATTCCCATAGTCCCACCAAACCTGATCTGAACCTAATCTAACCATTTGATTGTTGATCTTCCTCTGTAAACTTTTGTTCGTTTTTTTCCTTCCTCTAGATGCCCCATGAGTCCACAGTGGATCATATTCACGTGGATATTAATGAGTCGGAGTCATCGAGGGCCACACGGAACCGCACTTCCTTGCACTCCAAAGATTCGGATTTGAAGCGGCATCAGCTGACTCGCTTTATCAGTGAAATTAAACCCCCCCAACCTATTTCCCCAAACACCACAAGAAATCACACACTGCCATGATGAAGATTACGATGAAGAGGAAGAAGAAGAGGAGGAGGAGGAAGAATAAGCATTGACCTGGGGGATATTGAAGAGATCACTGTAACATTGTACAAGGAAACTTTTGTTCTTTTGGAACACATTACCATGAACACGGAAGATTTTTATTTTTTTTTCCCCGTCCAACAGTTATGAATGCAAATCACTAGATTCCTCCAGGTCCTACATTTCTGTCGGAGAGTACTGATACTGATTAGACATGGCACAGTATTTACCAATTAGTTTCCATATTGTAGCATTTTCCTATCCAATGCCATCCTGCAAAATGTCTGTGAATTAACAAGGCATAAACCTCCTGTGAGCGCATACGTCCTGTACGCACAATGGCGGCTTTCATCGTATCTAGTACCGAAGGCAGAATCCTGAAGAAGAGATTTCTCCCTCATCAATCTGACATTCTGAGCAAGTAGTCTATGAATCTATCAGCAGTTCAGAACACTCCGGCTAAGGGTGCTTTTACAGGGGGCGACAGGTGGGCGCTTAGGCGTTTAACAGCTGTCCCAACAATGATCGCTCCTCTAGAGTGATAGTCATACAGTGAATGGAGTCAATGCGCTAGGTATACCTTCCGGCCATCGGCATCCATTCACAGTTAACAGGTAGTCATACTTTAACATGGGACGCCCATCGTTGGGAATCGCTTGATTGAGCAATTTTTCGCCCGATATTCCACGTAAAATTACCCTTATTTATCTGCAGTGCCTAAAGGAAAGACAGATGCCTGCAAAAATGATGGAAATTGCATCAAGTTCAGCAAGATGGGATATTCTCTAGTAAAGGAGTGATAGCATGTTCCTAAGAATTAGGACATTTGAAATATGGTTTTGTAAACCAGACCATTTATAGGTTAAATTTGGTGCATGTCCGTTGCACCATTTTCTAAATTCCCTGGAATGTGACGAATGACAATAAATGTGTAAATTACACAGTTGTGTGCTGGTTGCGCTCACAATCCAACCACCATCATTTTCCTCCAATGTCCCACAATCCAACCCTCATCATCTTTCTCCAGTGTCCCACAATCCAACTCCCATCATATTTTTCCAATGTCCCACAATCCAATCCCTATTATCTTCCTCCAGTGTCCCACAATTGAACCCCCATCATCTTCCTCCAGTGTCCCACAATCCAACCCCCATCATCTTCCTCCAGTGTCCCACAATCCAACTTCCATCATTTTCCTTCAGTGTCCCACAATCCAACCCCCATCATCTTCCTTCAGTGTTCCACAATCCCCCATCATCTTTCTTTAGTGTCCCACAATCCAACCCCCATCATCTTCTTTCAGTATCCCCCAATCCAACCCCTATCTTCTTTATCCAATGTCCCACAATCCAACCGTCATCCTCCTCCAAGATGTACTCCTACAGTCCCGCAGTCATTCACCTTCCTGCTGTCTCGCTCCTCCACTGCACTCACACTGACAGACAGTGCAGACTCTAGAGACCACAGTGCCTACAGACTGTCTGCATGCGAAGCTGAACAGGTCTGGATGCCATTGCATGGTTTCGGGATGCAGGTCCTACTCTGCTCTGCTCTGCTCACTCAGTATCCTATGCACTTCCGCCCATTGGTCAGTGTTATGTGTCCTCTGATGGTGCCTTGTCGGTTTGGTAGGATAGGATTCAGGACTAGAGATGAGCGAACGTACTCGTCCGAGCTTGATACTCGTTCGAGTATTAGCGTGTTCGAGATGCTCGTTACTCGAGACGAGTACCACGCGATGTTCGAGTTACTTTCACTTTCATCTCTGAGCCGTTAGCGCGCTTTTCTGGCCAATAGAAAGACAGGGAAGGCATTACAACTTCCCCCTGCGACGTTCAAGCCCTATACCACCCCCCTGCAGTGAGTGGCTGGCGAGATCAGGTGTCACCCGAGTATATAAATCGGACCCTCCCACGGCTCGCCACAGATGCATTCTGACAGAGATCAGGGACAGTGCTGCTGGTGCCGGAGCTGCTATAGGGAGAGCGTTAGAAGTTATTTTAGGCTTCAAGAACCCCAACGGTCCTTCTTAGGGCCACATCTAACCGTGTGCAGTAGTGTGGAGGCTGGTTTTTGCAGTGTTGCACATTTTTTTTTGTATATCGACCGTGTAGAGCATTGCGTCCTGCAGTAATTTTACATTGTCCAGGGCCAGTAGTGGTGAGGCAGGGACAGAAGACATATTTAGTGTATATGGGCAGTGGGCCTTTCCAAAAACATTTGGGAAAAAAAATCTATTTGGGCTGCCTGTGACCGTCCTCAGTGTACTGGGTCTCTGCTGGGGGTAGTTGTCCTAATTCATACGCAGCCAGCTGAGTGTTACAGCAGGCTTGCGCAAAATTCTTTTCTGCCTCTCTGTTGCCTCTTACATCACCGCTGTATTCCTGTCCACAAGTGTACTGGGTCTCTGCTGGGGGTAGTTGTCCTAATTCATTCGCAGCCAGCTAAGTGTTACAGCATGCTTGCACAAAATTCTTTTCTGCCTCTGTGTTGCCTCTTACATCACTGCTGTATTCCTGTCCACAAGTGTACTGGGTCTCTGCTGGGGGTAGTTGTCCTAATTCATACGCAGCCAGCTAAATGTTACAGCAGGCTTGCGCAAATTTCTTTCCTGCCTCTGCTGTGCGTTCCGTAAGCGAAGTCAGCCTCCAACCACAGGCCAATAAGCGGCACATTTAATTACAGCGTTCTGTTTCTGCACTACTGGTAATACACCATGCTGAGGGGTAGGGGTAGGCCTAGAGGACGTGGACGCGGCCGAGGACGCGGAGGCCCAAGTCAGGGTATGGGCACAGGCCGAGCTCCTGATCCAGGTGTATCGCAGCCGACTGCTGTGGGATTAGGAGAGAGGCACGTTTCTGGCGTCCCCACATTCATCTCACAATTAATGGGTCCACGCGGTAGACCGTTATTAGAAAGTGAGCAGTGTGAGCAGGTCCTGTCGTGGATGGCAGAAAGTGCATCCAGCAATCTATCGACCACCCAGAATTCTGCGCCGTCCACTGTTGCAACTCGGAATCCTCTGGCTGCTGCTCCTCCTTCCTCCCAGCCTCCTCACTCTATTACAATGACACATTCTGAGGAGCAGGCAGACTCCCAGGAACTGTTCCCGGGCCCCTGCCCAGAATGGCCAGCAATGGTTCCTCTCCCACCGGAGGAGTTTGTCGTGACCGATGCCCAACCTTTGGAAGGTTCCCGGGGACCGGGGGATGAGGCTGGGGACTTCCAGCAACTGTCTCAAGTGCTTTCAGTGGGTGAGGAGGACGATGACGATGAGACACAGTTGTCTATCAGTGAGGTAGTAGTAAGGGCAGTAAGTCCGAGGGAGGAGCGCACAGAGGATTCGGAGGAAGAGCAGCAGGATGATGAGGTGACTGACCCCACCTGGTTTGCTACGCCTACTGAGGACAGGTCTTCAGAGGGGGAGGCAAGGGCAGCAGCAGGGCAGGTTGGAAGAGGCAGTGCGGTGGCCAGGAGTAGAGGCAGGGCCAGACCGAATAATCCACCAACTGTTTCCCAAAGCGCCCCCTCGCGCCATGCCACCCTGCAGAGGCCGAGGTGCTCAAAGGTCTGGCAGTTTTTCACTGAGAGTGTAGACGACCGATGAACAGTGGTGTGCAACCTTTGTCGCGCCAAGATCTGACGGGGAGCCACCACCACCAGCCTCACCACCACCAGAATGCACAGACATATGATGGCCAAGCACCCCACAAGGTGGGACGAAGGCCGTTCACCACCTCCGGTTTGCACCGCTGCCTCTCCCCCTGTGCCCCAACCTGCCACTGAGATCCAACCCCCCTCTCAGGACACAGGCACTACCGTCTCCTGGCCTGCACCCACACCCTCACCTCCGCTGTCCTCGGCCCCATCCACCAATGTCTGTCAGCGCACCGTCCAGCCGTCGCTAGCGCAAGTGTTGGAGCGCAAGTACGCCGTCACGCAACCGCACGCTCAAGCGTTAAACGTGCACATAGCCAAATTTATCAGCCTGGAAATGCTGCCGTATAGGGTTGTGGAAACGGAGGCTTTCAAAGGTATGATGGCGGCGGCGGCCCCGCGCTACTCAGTTCCCAGTCGCCACTACTTTTCCTGATGTGCCGTCCCAGCCCTGCACGACCACGTCCACGTCTCCCGCAACATTGTACGCGCCCTCACCAACGCGGTTACTGCCAAGGTCCACTTACCAACGGACACGTGGACAAGCACAGGCGGGCAGGGCCACTGTATCTCCCTGACAGCACATTGGGTGAATTTAGTGGAGGCTGGGACAGAGTCAGAGCCTTGGAACGCTCACGTCCTACCCACCCCCAGAATTGCGGGCCCGAGCTCGGTGGTGGTATCTGCGGCGGTGTATGCTTCCTCCACTCAACCACCCTCCTCCTCCTACGCAACATCTGTCTCGCAATCAAGATGTGTCAGCAGCAGCACGTCGCCAGCAGTCGGTGTCGCGCGGCGTGGCAGCACAGCGGTGGGCAAGCGCCAGCAGGCCGTGCTGAAACTACTCAGCTTAGGAGAGAAGAGGCACACGGCCCACGAACTGCTGCAGGGTCTGACAGAGCAGACCGACTGCTGGCTTGCGCTGCTGAGCCTCCAACCGGGCATGGTCGTGTGTGACAACGGCCGTAACCTGGTGGCGGCTCTGCAGCTCGGCAGCCTCACGCACGTGCCATGCCTGGCCCACGTTTTTAATTTGGTGGTTCAGCGCTTTCTGAAAAGCTACCCACGCTTGTCAGACCTGCTTGGAAAGGTGCGCCGGCTCTGCGCACATTTCCGCAAGTCCCACACGGACGCTGCCACCCTGCGCACCCTGCAACATCGGTTTCATCTGCCAGTGCACCGACTGCTGTGCGACGTGCCCACACAGTGGAACTCTACGCTCCACATCTTGGCCAGGCTCTATGAGCAGCGTAGAGCTATAGTGGAATACCAACTCCAACATGGGCGGTGCAGTGGGAGTCAGCCTCCTCAATTTTTTACAGAAGAGTGGGCCAGGTTGGCAGACATCTGCCAGGTCCTTGGAAACTTTGAGGAGTCTACCCAGATGGTGACCGGCGATACTGCAATCATTAGCGTCACCATTCCTCTGCTATGCCTCTTGAGAAGTTCCCTGCAAAGCATAAAGGCAGACGCTTTGCGCTCGGAAACAGAGGCGGGGGAAGACAGTATGTCGCTGGATAGTCAGAGCACCCTCCTGTCTATATCTCCGCGTGTTGAGGAGGAGGAGTAGGAGCATGAGGAGGATGACGAGGAGGGGGAAGAGACAGCTTGGCCCACTGCTGAGGGTACCCATGCTGCTTGCCTGTCATCCTTTCAGCGTGTATGGCCTGAGGAGGAGGAGGATCCTGAAAGTGATCTTCCTAGTGAGGACAGCCATGTGTTGCGTACAGGTACCCTGGCACACATGGCTGACTTCATGTTAGGATGCCTTTCTCGAGACCCTCGCGTTACACGCATTCTGGCCACTACGGATTACTGGGTGTACACACTGCTCGACCCACGGTATAAGGAGAACCTTTCCACTCTCATACCCGAAGACGAAAGGGGTTCGAGAGTGATGCTATACCACAGGACCCTGGCGGACAAACTGATGGTAAAATTCCCATCCGACAGCGCTAGTGGCCGAAGGCGCAGTTCCGAGGGCCAGGTAGCAGGGGAGGCGCAGAGATCAGGCAGCATGTACAGCACAGGCAAGGGAACACTCTCTAAGGCCTTTGACAGCTTTCTGGCTCCCCAGGAAGACTGTGTCACTGCTCCCCAGTCAAGGCTGAGTCGGCGGGAGCACTGTAAAAGGATGGTGAGGGAGTACGTAGCCGATCGCACGACCGTCCTCCGTGACGCCTCTGCCCCCTACAACTACTGGGTGTCGAAGCTGGACACGTGGCCTGAACTCGCGCTGTATGCCCTGGAGGTGCTTGCTTGTCTTGCGGCTAGCGTCTTGTCAGAGAGTGTGTTTAGTGTGGCTGGGGGAATTATGACGGATAAGCGTACCCGCCTGTCAACCGACAGTGCCGACAGGCTTACACATCAAGATGAACAAAGCCTGGATTTCCCCAGAGTTCTCTTCTCCACCAGCGGACAGCAGCGATACCTAAACAATACGTAGGCTGCACCCGCGGATGGAAGCATTGTTCTCTATCACCATCAAAAACGTGGACCTTTTTAGCTTCATCAATCTGTGTATAATATTCATCCTCCTCCTCCTGCTCCTCCTCCTGAAACCTCACGTAATCACGCCGAACGGGCAATTTTTCTTAGGCCCACAAGGCTCAGTCATATAATTTTTGTAAACAATTTTTATACGTTTCAATGCTCATTAAAGCGTTGAAACTTTCACCTCAAACAATTTTTATTTTAACTGGGCTGCCTCCAGGCCTAGTTACAAATTAAGCCACATTAACCAAAGCGATTAATGGGTTTCACCTGCCCTCTTGTTTGGGCATGGGCAATTTTTCTGACGTACATTAGTACTGTTGGTACACCAATTTTTTGGGCCCCACGCCTACAGTGTAATCCAATTAATTTTTTGGCCACCTGCATTAAAGCTGACGTTACATCAGCTGTGTTGGGCACTGCAATGGGATATATTTATGTACCGCTGGTGGGTTCCTGGCACCCACCCATGCTGTCGGTCCACACGGAGTTGTAACTGCATGTGTCCACTTCTAAAGAACCCCAGTCTGACTGGGGCATGCAGTGTGGGCCGAAGCCCACCTGCATTAAACATGACATTACCTCAGCTGTGATGGGCAATGCAATGTGATATATATGCATGTACCGCCGGTGGCTTCCTGGCACCCACCCATGCTGTCGGTCCACAGGGACTTCACAATAGGGAGTTGTACCTGCCTGTGTCTATGAATTAAAAACCCCGGTCAGGTTGGGGCATGCAGTGTGGGCCGAAGCCCACCTGCATTTAATCTGATGTTAGCTCTGCTGTCCAGGGCACTTTAATGGGACACATTTATGTACAGCCGGTGTGTTCCAGGGAGCCACCCATGCTGTGGGTGCACACGGAATTCCCATTGCGGAGTTGTACCTGCCTGTGACTATTTATAAAAAAACGCGGTCTGACTGGGGCATGCAGACACCTTGACAGAATGAATAGTGTGTGGCACATAGGTTCCCCATTGCTATGCCCACGTGTGCAGCTCCTGATGGCGGTGGCACAGGATTATATTTCTCATTGCTTCTGTACAGCATTGTGGGCTATCGCCCCGCCCCTTTTAAAGAGGGTCGGTGCCTAGCCGTGCCAACCCTCTGCAGTGTGTGCCTGCGGTTCCGCCTCATGGCAGACGCACTTATAAATAGACATGAGGGTGGTGTGGCTATGAGGCCAGCGTGTGGCATGAGTGCAGCTGAAGGCTGCGCAGGGACACTTTGGTGTGCGCTGTGGACAGTGCGTCGTGCGGGGGGGGGGGGGGGTTGGACAGCATGTAACCCAGGAGAAGTGGCAGCGGAGTGTCATGCAGGCAGTGATTGTGCTTTGTTGGAGGTAGTGTGGTGCTTAGCTAAGGTATGCATTGCTAATGAGGGCTTTTCAGAAGTAAAAGTTGTTGGGGGGGGGGCCCACTCTTCCGGTATTGAGGCTTAATAGTGGGACCTGGGAACTTGAGATGCAGCCCAACATGTAGCCTTTCGCCTGCCCTATCCGTTGCTGTGTCGTTCCCATCACTTTCTTGAATTGCCCAGATTTTCACAAATGAAAACCTTAGCGAGCATCAGCGATATACAAAAATGCTCGAGTCGCCCATTGACTTCTATGGGGTTCGTTACTCAAAACGAACCCTCGAGCATCGCGATAATTTCGTCCCGAGTAACGAGCACCCGAGCATTTTGGTGCTCGCTCAGCTGTAGTCAGGACACATCCAGCTCCTCGACTTCCCCGGATGCTGCCACTTCGAAAATCTGACTTAGAGAGAGAGAGCTGAGTGGTAACTCACTGCTAAGGAGTCCTGAAGGACTCACAGTCACAGGCGCTGCGCACCGCTAGGTCAATGCTATTTTGTTTTATTTTCTCTTTATTAGTAAGAAAGTTCTATACTTTAGTTTTATTTTTCTCGTTGCGTTTTTCATATATGTCTTTTTTTCCCCATAAAGGCTTTCATGACTTTTTTCATACTTAAATAGTACTTGTTATTCTGTATGATGACTAGATATTCTATACCATGCCTAGGGAAAATATGCAGCATATTTAACTCAAACACATATTTCATACTTTGCCTAAAAGCCTGGCATGTTCTGTAGATTGCCTATGCATTCTATACATTTCTGCTTTTCACACTCTGCCTGTACTCAATGTGCTCCCCCTAGTGGTGGCTGCAGGTAGACAGAATATAATCTCTTTTTAAACTCTAGACATTTGGTGACCTGTGTCAGGAAGTTAGAGCTCTAACCCCTAGATTTTTTAATAAATTGATGACTACAGTATTTATGACCTAAAAATGACATGGTGTGGTTGCTCACATTAAACCCTAACTGCACACACATAGTATTTAAAGGGGTTGTCCAATTGTCAACTATTCATGGCCTATCCTTAAGATAGGCCACTAATGGTAAGTCAGTGGGGTGTGACACCCAGGACCCCTACCAATCAGCTTGTTGACAGGGCAATGTGCTTATGGACTAAGCTGATTTCTGCAGGAAGCAGGCCTGGTATTACATGCAAAATTCTCATTCACTTCAATGAGAGCTGTGCCTGCAATACCAAGTCTGACCTCTACAGTGAAAACGGAGTTGTCTGCGTTCTGCAGATATCAGCTCAGTTCATAAAGCACAGTGGCCTGTTAAACAGCTGTTTGGAGGGGGTCATTGATGGCAGACCCTCACTAATCTACAATTGATGGCCTTGCCCGAGGAAAGCTCATCAATAGTTGTCAACTGAACAACCGCTGTAAAACCTTTACAGAATCTCTGTCTCTTCTGACAGAAAGCTCTTCTGCAGGGTGTGTCTTCTGCGGGTAGTACATGTTGCCGAGCAAGCATGTGATTCCTGTACGGGTGGCCACTATCTACGCACATGATGCTACATGTATTGATGGGGTCCTAGGATATTCTGTCTGTCCTACCTTAGGATAAAACCTTAAGAATACTGCAAGATATGGTGGCTTGGGGGAGTTTAATCATGTAAGTGTATGCCTGGCTATGGGTGACTATCCCGGTATGTGATGTTCTACTTACCTTCATCTATTGACAGACGTCCGTTACCAGAAGTTGTGACCACAGCGGCCAATGATGTCATATGATTGTGGAAAACAGTGTTTTGGTCGTACGGAAATCCCCCGAAGCTTCTCATGATAACCGATCTCGGCCGGTGGTCTTGGTATCCGGATACTTTGTCACAACCCGCTGTCCTTGTATTAATGTTGCTATAACCTTTTTATTTTGAATCTTCCATTTTTTTAAGGTTTTGTGTGTTTAATGATGACCGACCGATGCCGCGCCGTTACGTCTGGTTTCCTTCCAGGACGTTTTACGACACGCTTATCCGGTTTGTTGCATTATTTTGTTTACTGAAAGTGACCAATATATCGTAGTATTATTTCAGCGTTCTCATTTAGGGCAATGCTCTGCAGCCTCTGGACCTTCAGCGAGTGGGAAACTACAAATCCCAGCATGCCTTGCACAACAGCTGGAGATTCACAGGTGGCAGAGCAGGTATTCAGAGCTGTGACTGTACGGTAAGTCTGGTGCATATTCCCAGATTATTACCCTTATATTACTTTTAATCGGAGATGATTTATATTAAGTATTAGAAACCTGTAACTATTCAGCAGTTATGGTACTGTATCTATCGCTCTTCCTTGCTGCCTAGAATCGGATAGGCATGCTGGGACTTGTATTCTAACAGCTAGAGAGCTGTAGGTTGTCTCTAAGTTCTGTTGGTAAAGTTCACTGGTGCCTCCACCCCATTACCTTACACTATATAACTACTCTATCCCCGAACTGGTAACTGGTCCATCCAATGATAACTAGGAAATGGATCTGAGGCTTCACTGTTTTAGGACTTTCTAAAGGGGTTGTCCTATATCAGCACTTCCAAGCTGAGATGAGAAACTTGCAGCTGGTTTCCTGACCACCTCGCCAGCCGTTACAGAAGCAGCAGGGTTCAGCAGTCGTAATTTGTTTCCATAATTCCCACTGAAGTAAATGGGTGTTACAGAAATGGTGTAAGGCTTCCATGCTTGGCCGTTTCCTTAAAGGAATATTCCATGGGATAGAGGATAACTAGCTGATCGATGGAGGTCCTACTGCTGGAAACTCCACCGATCCTGAGAATGGGGGTCTGGTTGGTCCTCATATGATAGGAGTGGAGATCACACAGGGGCACTGGTATTATCTTCACTTTAATGAAAGCATTGGAGATTGCCAAACGCTTGAACTTGGCAATTTCCGGCGCTCTCATTAAAATGAATGGAGCAACAGTGCAGCTGCGCAATATATACTTTGTTCATATGGAATCTGATCAGACCCGTCCTTCTCAGATCCCAGCGGCGGTCAGACCTCCACCGATCAGCTAGTTATTTCCCCCGTGGATAACTTGTTGAACCCAGATCCCCCTTTCAGTTGTGGAATTAGCTGCAGGTTTCTCATCTCAGCTATAAAGATACATGAACTAATTAATAAGCACAGAACTATAGACCTAAAGCAGCATGATGAAAGTGGGGATTCACTTTAATGGGGGTTTACCCACAACATTTCTTTATGGCATTTCAACGAGATCCTAAGAGCAGAAGTATTTACTGCAATGGAGCATGACCCCCACATGCATGGGAATGGGTACCGAGCATTGATCGCACTTCCTCCACGGTGTAAGAGAAGCATTCGCACGTGCCCCCTTCTGCTCGATTCTGTTACACTTAGCTTTGAGACATAGTTTTGCAGAATGATGTCTATTCCACAGTGCTGTCTGTTCGATTCTGATCAGTGATCTAGAAAGCACATGTTTGTGAACCCCGCACAATGAAACAGCCTTTCTATGGATACTTAACATTTTGGGATGAAAACACAAACTCCAGAGCGCCATCCATTGTGACATGCTGGAGTTCTCTGCACCGTAATCGCAGGCATGCTTCTGGTTTAGAACACAGCTTATTTCTAATCGTGATTGTTTTTTTCCCCTTTTCTGATATTTCGATCTGGAATTGGTTTATTTTCTTTACTGGTTTGTAAATCGCACTATACTGTATAATCAATACATTTTAAGAAATTGACATTTTCATGGTTTTGCTTTCAGTCTGGTGTTGTGGTGTTCTGTCCTGGACAAATAAAGGCAGGAAAAGAGTGAAACAGAATCATTGCCAAAAAAAGTAAAAATAATCCAAAAATATATTGTACACCTCCACCTTACTGGGACCGTGGGGACTCTTTAGAAGAATGGGTGGATTAGAGTTCAAGGACAATGATCAAATTTAGGGTTACTCAGTTTGGGTTGAAAAAAAAAGGCAGTTTAGGAGCAATCTAATGACAATAAATAAGAAGGAAGTCAACATAAAAGGTCAACAACGAGGAAGTCAAAGTAGTAAATAGTTTCGTATTCCTTGGGTTCCTCATTCATCATAGTGTCACCTCGACAGGTAAGATAAAGCGTCTATTAGCACTGGGGCGTACGGCCATGGTGAGCATGGACCCAATATGGAAGTGCAAGGATGTCTCCATCAAATGAAGGTTAATCATAGCCATCGTCTTCCCGATTGCATCATACGGCTGTGAGACGCGGACATTAAGGATGACAGCAGAAAATTGACACCTTCATGCTGTGGTGTTGGAGAAAAAGTCTATGAATCCCCTAGACAGCTAGCGTCACCAACAAATCTATCTTGGGCATATCAACCCAGAGGTGTTCCTGGAAGGCAAGATCACGAAAGAGGGACCAACTTACTTTGGACACGTGATGAGGGCGTATTTGCTGGAAAAAGAGATGCTACTTGTAACGGTCAGTGGTAAAAGGAGACCGGGAAAACAAAAGACGTTGGCTGGACGTCTTCAAGAAGGACACGGGAATGGACATCAGGCAAATGAAACCTGCCATAGAGAAGCATGGAGAGGACTACAGAATGTCCAATAGTCGGAAACGACTGAATGGACAGAATTGGAATTTGGAATAACCAATGTACAAATCTATGAATGGATAGTGCAGAGATCGCTCTAATGATCTTTTTACAGGACTGTAACAACAGAAGCATCCTCTACATCTAGAGGAAAGGTTTTACGATCATCATAGATGGGGATTCTTTACTGTAAGAGCAGTGAGACTAAGGGACTCTCTGAAGAAGATCAAGAATAGTCTGGATGCCATTCTTGAAAATCTATTACAAATTATGTGTATTTGATTTTCGGAGATGAGACCTTGACCCATATAATTGCATATAATTTTTACTGTTGGCTGATTTTGGCGTTACTTTATTAAAGCAGAATTTGTAAATAGGTTTTCTAATTTACCTGCATTATTTAAAGGGGTTTACCAGAATTTCAAGTTATTCCCTACCCACAGGGATAACTTGCTGATCGGTGGGGTCTCACCACTGAGACACCTGCCAATCTTGAGAATGGGACTCCTGTGCCCGGCTCTCCTATCACTGCGGGAGTCGCTTCTCCCCATACAGTACTGTCACTCTGAACGGAGCGCTGGCTGCACATGCACGGTCAGTGTTCCATTCATTTCAATGGGGCTGATGAAAATATCGAAGCTGTTGTTGCTCGGGTATCTTAGCATTCCGATTGAAAGTGAATGGAAACCCTAAAAAAAACAAGCAAAAAAAAAAGGTAAAGTTGGAAGGGACCTCCAGGTTCATCGAGTCCAACTTCCTGCTCAATGTAGGATTCACTAAATCATCCCAGACAGATGTCTGCCCAGCCTTTGTTTGAACACTTCCATTGAAGGAGAACTCACCACCACAATCGTATATCATTTTAATCATACCAACCCACACAAAGAAACTTATCTCCTTTACACCACATGGTGAATGCTGTAGAATTGATGTTTCTTCACTCTCCTCCCAAAAAATAATAAATTATGTAATACATTATATATTCTCCGAAATCATACAAATAAGACTTACAGCTGGCCATGCACCGACCAAGCCCTCATGCTGCTAAGTCAATGGAAAAAGAAAAAAAAGTTATGGTTTTTCAAAAGGGGAGATGAGAATCCCCCCAAAAACTAGATTCAAAGTAGGCTGCGTCCTTAAAGCAGTTTTCCAGGGAAATACTATTGATGACCTATCCTCAGAATAGGTAGAGAAGGAACACCAGCAGCACTCGTGTAGAACCAAACTTGTATAATTTTTTTTTTGCTGTACTACTCTTTTTTTTCCAAAGACATTTAGTTTTTTAAAGTTATTTTCTGCCGCCATCTTCTGCATGCAATAACTTTTTTATTTTTCTCTCCACGTGGTTGAGTGAGGGCTCATTTTTTGCGGGATGTCCTGTAGTTTCTGATAGTACCAATGTGCAATAAATACAACTTTTTGATCACTTTTTATTGGATTTTTTCTAGGAGACAGGTACCTGAAAAAGTGCATTTCGGGCGCTCTTTATTTTTTGTTCAGACGCCGTTCACCGTGCGGGGTAAATAATGCACTACTTTGATATTTCGGACTTTTACGGACGTGGCGATACCAAATATGTATTTTTTTTAGTATGTAGATTTGTTAATTACAGATTTGGTAAAAGGGGGCTGATTTAAACTTTTATTCCTTTTTTTTTTTACAATTAATAAAACTTTGCTGTTCTCACATTTACTTTTATCTTAAGTCTCCCTGGGGGACTACAACATGCAATGCTTTGATTGCTTCTGCAGTATGACATAATGCTACAGCATTACGTCATACTGTAATTTGACAGGCAGTCTATCAAGCCACCCCACTGGGATGGCTTTATAGGCAGTCTCCTAAGACAGCCCTGGGGCCTTTTGAAAGGCCCCCGGCTGCCATGACACCTGCATGGCTCCCCCGATCTCACCGCAGGGGTGCTGCACGGCTGATTGCAGCTATTGGCCGCGAGTGTCAGCTGTAATAAACAGCTGACGCCCGCGCTGTATGAAGAGAGGTCGCCCCGCGACCTCTCTTCATACATACCCCGACGCTCAAGGATGTTAATGTACGTCCTGGAGTGGGAAGGGGTTAAGAGTATTGAAGCAATAGATTGTAAGTGCAGCAGCCCATAATCCACACTTATGTTCAATAATACAAGGGAATATATAGATTAAATAAACCAAAAACGAGGGATAACAGAACAATACAACAATAAACTTTATGAATCAAAAAACAGAAATAAATTCAAGGGAAAACAGTGAAAACACTTGGAGGAGAGGACGACACGGCAAAGAAAGCGCTGCATCATCAACCAGGAAAATCTGAAAAAAATACAAAAACCAACATTAATATTTAAAAACCGTTATCACAAAGACAATTATAACAATACTAGAAGAATCTGCCCACAGAAATGGTAGACTAGATGAAGGGCATAAAATGGTACTCAGTATTGAGGCCTCCTGCGGACAATTTATTCAGGTTATGAATCCACATTAGTTCTCTTTTTATCAATAGCCATTCCCTGTCCCTCACCTCTCGGTGTGACAGGAACATGATCAATCACTTGAAGTCTAAACTGACTGATATTATGTTTTTTTCAAGAAAATGGTTTGATATTGGGAGTTCCTTATTGCCCGTTCTTATGGTGCTTTTATGGTTTGTCATTCTTGTCCGGACCTGCATCGTGGTCTCCCCAACATACGCCAACCCGCAGGGGCACGGGATAGGGTAGACTACGAAGGAGGACCATCAAGTGTATCTACCCTTAATCTTATAACGTTTACCCGAATGCAGATGACAAAAGGAATCCCCCCTGACCAAGTTGCTGCAACAGGCGCAAATATAGCAAGGGAAATTTCCATTCTTAAGGGCAGCCAAAACTCTCTGAGTGTCAGTCTGAGAAAAATTTGAAGACACGTGGGTCACTAATTTGTCCCTCAGGTTGTATCTCCTATAGGACATAAGTGGCCTGTTTTGAAATGCCAAGATCTGGCTACAAACAATAGAAAGTATGGACCAATGCTTGTTGAGGATATTGAAAATATGTCCGCTCGAGGTGCCATATGAGCTGGTAAATGGAATCCTAGTTGGAAAATGGTCTCTTTTTCTCTTGGGGACAACGAGTTCACTCCTTTCCTTCCTTCTCACCTCCTCAATAGTTTTCTTGATTAAATTAGGGGGATATCCCCTACCAATAAATCTATTCCCCCATTTCACCTAATCTTTTAGAGAGTTATCAGCAATCATATGAACCCGTAGGAGCTGGCTTCAATGGAGCAAATTGACCATGCTCCTTGGTGATTGCTGTTGTGATGTAATGTACTATTACGATCTGTGGGTTTAGTGAAGACGTCTGTTATCAGTTTTTTTCAACTTATCTCATATAGAGAACCCATTCTTGCATATCCTATTAGGATGCCCCAGCATTAATAGTGTGTGAGGAGTATGCCTCATCTATGGGGTGGAGCAGAAGCGTCTCGTCCTGAAGGATGTAGCAGCTCATGTACAGCATTAGATAGGATATTCATTGCTGTCAATCAGGACTGTGTAATACTTATTTTTGCCTGTAGCAGCGCTGCAGAGACATTGACCACTTGTTGCTGTGATCCCTCAATGCCAACCATCTAGTGTGGAGCAAATACAAGTCCTGGACGGTATGATGTCCCAGTCTGGGGAGTCTCATACTCACTTGTTATTCCAGGGTCTTGGTGGTGCAGCAGCACAAGATGGATCTAAATAGCCTAAATATAGAAAAAAAGAAGTGTGAGACCAACAAGAACAGACAAGTGTTGTGGTGACAGCAGAGATTAGTGAATAGGGTTTATACTAAAGAAAAGAGCAATAGTGGGGAGCTTCATCAGAGATGACAGTGGAGGCTGGAGACATAAAGGAGCTCAATGGGGCCTATTATAAAGCCTTGGATGACAAGATTTTGTTATCCAAAAGTGGCAATTTTGGTACATGTTCCAAAACTGAAACTTTGGAGGCACTTAAATTGGGCCTTGGCACTTTTTCGTAATTGGGCAAGGCTCGGCTTTAAGGGGATGGCTGCGTCCAGCTCATCACATTTGCTATAAACTGGCATAGATTATAGCCAAAACCTACTCAAGCTCATAGCTGGCATATGTTTGCATCTGGAAGCTCGCACCTCTTAACACATTTGTCGCTCATAGATGAGCACAGTGTTTGCTTAGACCGGCGTGTGAAGCATCAATCTAAGTAAATAGACCCCGATGGTTGTGATGCATGTAGGAGGGATAGGAGAGACACAACCTCTGTCTTCCTTGCATTCCACCATGTACAGTTCTATGGTAGTATTAATCTAAAACCTAGTAATCATGTGAATGTTATAACATGTGCTTTGTACATAGGGAAATGCAGCAGAGAAACAAAATGTGTCCTCCCTGCTTCAAGGAATCTCAATGAAAGAAATGCAATGTAAGCATTATTGAAATTAGAATTTACCGAGATGGAAGACGGCTGCTGGTACGGCGGCTCTCGCTGCTCCTGCTGTGGAGAGGAATATCAATGGAACACAAATACTGTAAATATCCAGTTATATAATACTTTTAGGCACTGGTGTAAATTGTGCTGTATAATATCTGTAAGTTAAAGGGGTTGTTTGGTTATCGGACAACATGTTCTCTTAGCACCCACTTTACTATTACTAATAGTTTTTTTTTATCACAGTGGGTGCTTAAGGGGGCATGTTGTCTTGCAACCAGAAAGTCCCTCTAACTTCTTGCCATCCTGATTGGCCAACTGGAATCACCTAGCTATGGCCAATTCAGGATGCCATTAGCAGAAGTATTTCCTTGTAGAACATCTACAGTATTAGATACAGTGACTTACAAGGTCTGTTCTGGGGACAAAGTCTATATAAAAAGTTACAGGAGCTACCGAGATAATGCCACTAAATGACTTACATGTTTCTCCGCAGACATTTCGGAATCCACCATTTTCGGGTTCTGAAAACAAGACATAATCAGATACAATGGATGAGAGGAGAACAGATGATATTATCAGACCATAAGATTCTACATATGGATATTGTTCTGTGTAATGTTCTTTAGCTACTACCATAAATGAGACAACACTACCAGTGTGGAGTAGAACTGTTTCAGGTTTAAAAAAAATTAGTTCTGTTGCAGACTAAAGTTTTAGCAAAGTTTGACTCAAAGAAGGTTTCACTGATTCGGTTTACTCAACAATATCCTTTAGTAGAAATCCAGCTCTGTACCTTCTAGAATCTTCCTGGAGGGATTCCATGCTTGCCCAAGCCTGCTTTACACTGTGTTGTATAGGCCTATAATGGAGAACACAGGTCCAGTTATAATCATTGATAATTGTTCAATTGGAAACTTACAAAAAAGAATCTCATCTATAGAATCTGTTCCTACCAAACTGAAGGACCATAAAATGCAGATCCAATAGTGAAACTGTCTGGACAACCCTAATCTACAATGTTATAAAATGCATATAGTCACCATATAATAGGTAATAATAAGCTTTCTACCAACCTGCAGATGGTCTCTTCGACAAGATCTAATGTCTCTACTTCGTCCTCCACATCTTCCTCCCTTTAGAATAAACAGGGTAAAACATAGGTACAGAATTCTGAAAGCCAACAAGAAAACAAGAACAAAAACCTAAACTACAACTATCTAGTGATTCCACACTTGGCCAGGCCTCCTTCACATGATGTTTCATAGGCCTATAATGGAGAACGCGGGTCCAGTTATCATCATTGATAATTGGTCAAGTGTGAACATACAGAAAAAAAATATCATCTATACAATCTGTTATTACCAAAGTCAAGCATCATAAAATGTAAATCCAATAATCGGTCTTGTCACCTCAAATCTACAATGTTCTAAAATGTATATAGTCATCATATAATGGGAAACAATAAGCCTTCCACAAACCTGCTGATGGTCCCTCCTTCCTCCTCCTCCTTCTCCTCCTCCACCTCCTCCTCCTCCTCCTCCTCTTCCTCATCTTCCTCCCTTTTGAATAAATAGGATAAAATATAGGCACATTATTTTGAAAGTCAATAAGTAACCAAGACCAAAAAGCCAAAACTACAACTATATAGTAGACAATAACTTATACAACAATTTCCTCACACACTGCTGGAACTGATCTCCCTTTCGTTATGAGCGGGGGTCCTGATCCATGACTATGGCAGTGGCAGAGAAGTCATGTAATAGGAAATAATAAACTTTCTACCAACCTGCTGATGGTCTCTGCGACAAGATCTAATGTCTCTTCTACATCCTCCACATCTTTCTCCCTTTAGAATAAACAAGGTAAAACATAGGTACAGAATTCTGAAAGCCAATAAGAAAACAAGAACAAAAACCTAAATTACAACTATCTACTGATTCTACGCTTGGCCAGGCCTCCTTCACATGATGTTTCATAGGCCTATAATGGAGAACGTGGGTCCAGTTATCATCATTGATAATTGGTCAAGTGTGAACATACACAAAAAAAATCTCATCTATAGAATCTGTTCCTACCAAAGTCAAGCATCATAAGATGTAGATGCAATAATCGTTCTTGTCACCTCAAATCTACAATGTTCTAAAATGTATATAGTCATCATATAACAGGAAACAATAAGCCTTCCACAAACCTGCTGATGGTCTCTCTTTCATCCTTCTCCTCCTCCTCTTCCTCTTCCTTCTCCTCCTCCTCCTCCTCTTCCTCTTCCTCCTCCTTCTCTTCCTCATCTTCCTCCCTTTTAAATAAATAGGATAAAATATAGGCACATTATTTTGAAAGTCAATAAGTAACTAAGACCAAAAAGCAGTGGTAGAGAAGTCACATTCACCAGCTATGCCCAGCCTTCTTATAAATATAACCCTGCTTCTCCTAGACTTACGGAATTGTCTCCAGACTCGGTGGCAAAGAAACTTCATTGTATTTAAATCTCCTACAATAGAAAACAGAACTCTGGTTAGAATAATCCATAATCATGAGACGCTACACAGGATCCATCTATATATAACTCATCTCTCTCAGGGAAACACATAGGAATACATTGCAGCACCTCCTCCTCTATATATCATGATAGGTAACACAAGAAGATTGTATTTTATCTAAACATTGTATCCACAACAGCCTCCTCCTATATGACTCTGTAGGGTAACACTAGAGAAATACAAGCATTATTCTATATGGTAAGTACCGGAATAATGGCCGCGCCTCCTTCACCTTCTGCATCCAACTGTTATAAGAAGAAACATGACAAATATTATATATACAAGTTATAGAAAGTACCAGGAATATACATTATACTACTGGCATCAGATATAACATCCAGTACAGTCAAACACTGGAGCTCCGGCCCATAGAGGATAGTGTTATATCTATTGGGTGATGTAAACTAGATGTTGGGGGTAAAAGGCCCAGTAACAGGAGCCACACAAATTCTATAGGACTCTTTACAATG
Organism: Eleutherodactylus coqui; assembly: GCF_035609145.1. Lineage (NCBI taxonomy): Eukaryota > Metazoa > Chordata > Amphibia > Anura > Eleutherodactylidae > Eleutherodactylus > Eleutherodactylus coqui. The sequence goes on along the minus strand of NC_089840.1, from coordinate 235,097,412 downwards.
ATTACTTTGGAGTGAATCAAACCAGTAGAACCCTGTTTTGGGTCAAACTTTGCTAAAAGTTTGGTTTGGCATGAACCTGAACTGAGCTTTTAGCAAAGTTCTACCCAAAACAGGGTTCACTGGTTCAGTTTGTTCAAAATTAGTCCTGAACACTGGTGGATAACACTGTCTAAGGGCCATAAAACCCCTGTATATCACTCTGAGTGTTTTATAGGGCTTTTATAGCTCCTAGACAATGTTATACATGGGTTTTAGGGGTTTTGCTGAACTTCTAGCTTGGTTCAAACTAAGGGTGAACACCCACTTGTGTTTTTTTTAACACTGCGACATCGCTGCGTTTTTTTTACGTGATTGTCAATGGGGCTTTCTAATGTTAAAAATACATTGCAAGTTTGTACTTTGTGATTTTTGTGCGATGCGTTTTTAACATTAGAAAGTCCCATTGACAAACGCAGTAAAAAAAAAAAGCAGCGATATCGCAGCGCTAAAAAAAACACAAGTGGGTGTTCACCCTAATTCAGACTGAACCAAACTTTTTACAAAAGTTTTGCAAACCAACTGAATTTCTCGAAAGTTCACTTGTCACTAAAAATGACACACATACTTCTCATCAGGGTAATCCTCCTCCTCCTCCTCATCTTCCTCCCTTTTGAATAAATAAAAAAAACATTAATACATAATTTGTAAAGCCAGTGAAAAAACCAAGACCAAAAAAGCCCAAACTACAACTATGTAATAGACAACTTATATAACAATTTCCTCATACACTGCTGGAACTGATCTCCCTCTCGTTATGAGTGGGGGGTCCAGATCTATGACCATGGCAGTGGTAGAGGAGTCACATTCACCAGCTGTGCCCAGCCTCCTTATAAATATAACCCTGCTTCTCCTATAGACTTACGGAATTGTCTCCAGACTCGGTGGCCAAGAAACTTCATAAAATTTGAATCGCCTACGATAGAAAACAGAACTCTGGTTAGAATAATCAATAATCATGTGACACTACACAGAATCCATCTATATATAACTCATCTCTGTCAGGGAAACACATAGAAATACATTGTAGCATCTCCTCCTCTATATCACTTAGTATGGTAACACTAGAGAAATACAAGCATTATTCTATATGGTAAGTACCGGAATACTGGCTTGGCTCTCTTAACCTTCCGGATCCATCTGTTATAAGAATAAACAGGACAGATATTATATATACAGTTTATAGGAAGTACTAGCAATATACATTATACTACTGGCATCACATATAACATCCAGTACAGTGTTGGTCTATCGGGTGATATAAACTAGATGTTGGGGGTAAAAGGCCCAGTAACAGGGGCCACACAAATTCTACAAGACTCTTTACAATAATTAGCATTAAGCGAACCATACTAGTAGAACCCTGTTTTGGGTCACACTTTGCTAAAAGTTTGGTTTGGCTTGAACTCAAGGCAAGCTTTTAGCAAAGTTCTGCCCAAAACAGGGTTCTACTGGTTCAGTTTGCTCACAACCAGTCCTGGTGTATAACCAAAAATGATACACATACTTCTTGTCTGGGTAATCCTCCTCCTTCTCTTCTGAACTTTTCTTCATCCTAATAGAGAGTAAGGAAGACAATGAGAATTAAACATCAATGACTCCTGGGACGTCTTAAGATATAGACAAACATTTATAATAGACAGATATGTACTTCTAATTTACTAGACCCAACCTGAAGCTAAGACCTTTACCTCTATTGTATTTATACCCAACCTGTTTCTGCACCTCTAGACCTGAACCCAAAGCCTGAGCACCAACCCATCGATCCCCAACATCTATTAACTACATAGTCAGAGAAACTGTACATTTACAATAGAGATGAACTTACCTGAAAATATGTCAACCGCTCAACAATCGCTCAACAATAGCTCAACGCTCACCAATGCTACTAGAGGGGAAAAAGAAGAATTTACAGAAAAAAGATCACAGTATTTCCCTGAGAAGTGTCTGCTGATACACTTATAGGATGGAGAGAAGTGAGAGCGGAGAAGAGCGGACAGCTGGACTCACATAGGGGAGACATATGGGAAGAGGTGAAGAAATGCCAAAAAATAATGGTGGACACAAGAAGATCCTCAGAGAGCAGACTTACCTCCACTAGCAACTACAACCCTCAACAGAATGTTAGCGCTGCGGCTCCTTATATACCAGGTGCAATGTCATAATCCCAGCATTCCGTGGCCATGTATGAAAGCATCAGCTGTTATTTAAAGGGGCAGTACGAGGCCACACAGACAATCCCATGTAATGTAGATGAAATGGGAAATTCTTCCCATCTGACACCTGATATATAATATTATTCTGGTGTCATTGTTTGCCTAATATACACCTGTACATACATATAGCTATAAACCACCCATCTGTACACAAATACGACATACACAGTACATATACAGGTACACATATATACTATACAGGTACTGTGTACGGACACATATATATGTGAACACACAAATCTAAGTATATAGACACCTGACAAATCCATGCACATAAATAATATATATATATATATATAGAAAGGCAAAAGCCCTCACTGTCTGACTCACCACTACTTCTCTAACTTCCCGGTGTCGCACTAGTGTGTAATTTGTCATGCCCATTCTTTAAGTCTTAGATAGGAAAAGTAAAGGGGTCACAACTTGATTATTCAATCGTAAGTGTAAAAGTAAGTGAACCCTATGTTATGTAACTTCCTGGTGTCATAGAAAGATGAAATTTTACATGACTATTCTTTTGGTCATAAATAGGAAAAGTAAAGGGGTCACAACGTGATTGATCAATTCTAAGTGCAAAAGTAAGTGACCCCCTATGTTATGTACCTAATCTGATTCTTTAACTTCCCAGTGTCATACAAACCTGAAACTTGGCACAACCACTCTTTAGGTCTCACATAGGAAAAGTAAAGGGGTCACAACTTGATTATTTTATTCTAAGTGTAACAGTAAGTGAACCCTATATTACATAACTTCCTCGTGTCATACAAAGATGAAAATTGGCATGACCATTTTTTAGGTCATAAATAGGAAAAGTAAAGGGGTCACAACTTGATTGATCAATTCTAAGTGTAAAAGTAAGTGACCCCCTATGTTATGTAACTTCCCAGTGTCGTACAAATGTGAAAGTTGGTAAAACCATTCTTCACATCCTAGATAGGAAAAGTAAAGGGGTTGCAACTTTATTATTCAATTTTAAGTGCAAAAATAAGTGACTCCCTATGTTATGTGCCTAATCTAATTCTTTAACTTCCCAGTGTTGTACAAACTTGAAATTTGGCACAACCATTCTATAGGTGCTAAATAGGAAAAGTAAATGAATCACAACTCGATTATTCAATCCTAAGTGCAAAAGTAAATGACCCCTATGTTATGTAACTTTCCGGTGTCATACAAGTGTGAAATTTGGCACAAGCATTCTTTATGTCCCACATAGGAAAAGAAAGGGGTCACAACTTGATTATTCAATGCTAAGTGAAAAGTAAGTGAACCCTTATGTAATGTACCTAGTCTGATTCTCAAACTTCCTGGCGTTATACAATCTTGAAATTTGATGCGACCATTCTTTAGGTTCTACATAAGAAAAGTAAAGGGGGTCACAACTTGATTATTCAATTCTAAGTGCAAAAGTAAGTGACCCCCTATGTACTGTAAATATTAACATACATCTGTACTGCACAAATGTGAAATTTGGCACAAACAAGGAAGCGGCCATGGACTGCAGGCATGGAGCATGCCTTTTAGGCTAAGAAGGGTGAGCAACCCCCAGTCTGGAGTTAAATTGGGATAAGAAGGGGCATTACCTTTAAGGGTAAAAAGTGAGGACAGTGGGAGGGGTGGCACATTCTGCCAAGAGACATCGGTACATGCAGTTTGAGGAGAATCTAACACTCCTCTATATTATTAAGGCAAATAGAAAATGTGTCAAAGCGTAACAAAGTAATTATTATGGGGGACTTTCATTATCGGAATATAATATGGGAAAACGAAACCTGCAAATCTCACAAGGGTTTATAAGTTCTTGAGAACAATTAAAGATAACTACCTTACCCAACTTGTGCGGGAGCCAACTAGAGGGAGGGCCACTCTGGACCTATTGTTAACCAACAAACCAGACAGAATCTCGGCGGTGCTGGTTGAGGAACACTTGGGAAATAGTGACCACAATATAATTAATTTACAGCTGTCATTCAAGAAGAACGGAGCGACAAAAAAACTGAACTTGAGTAAAGCAAAATTTGATCATCTCAGAACTCTGATGGGTAACAATAATTGGGACAACATCCTCATAAATAACAGTACATACGACAAACGGGAGAAGTTTAAAAACATCCTACTGACCTCGTGTAAACAGTTCAAACCCTTTAAAAATAAAAGAACTAGAAATAAATGGAAACTAATGTGGCTCGACAAGACGGTAAGGGGGGGCAATAAATGAAATAAAGAAAGCATTTAAACTACTAAAGCAAGAAGGCAACAAAGAAGCGCTAAAATCATACAGGAAAAAAAAGCTAATCATGTAAAGAAAAGATCAAAATAGCTAAGGAGCAGGCAAAAAGATTGATCGCCAAAAAGAGCAAAAATAATCCTAAACTATTCTTCAGTTATATAAACAGTTAAACGATTTGCACGGAGAGCACTGGCCCTCTAACAAATAATGCAGGAGAAACCATAGAAGACGATGGGGGAAGGCAAATCTATTAAATAGTTTTTTTCGAGTGTATTCATGAATGAAAATGAAATGTCACACGAGATGCAGTGGATAAAACGAACCCCCAGCTAAATATTGCCTGCCTAACGCAGGAGGAAGTGCAGAAACAGTTAAAGAGGATCAAAATCAATAAATCCTCAGGCCCGGATGAAATACACCCAAGTGTTCTAAGGGAACTAAGCAATGTGACAGCTAGACCACTATTTCTTATATTTTGGACACTATTGAGACCGTGGTTGTACCACTGGATTGGCGCGTTGCCAGTGTGGTTCAAATATATAAAAAGGGGTCTAAAAGAGAGCCTGGTAACTACAGGCCAGTTAACTTCAATAATTGGAAAAATATTCCAAGAGTTTCTTAGAGACGACATCCTAGAATACCTCAAGGAAAACAATGGCATAACTCCTCATCAGCATGGCTTCATTAGAGGTCAATCATGTCACAGCACTTTGAACAGCTTCTACAATGAAGTAAGCTCTAGGACCTGGGAGAGTCTATTGATCTTGTATACCTGGATTTCTCTAAAGCATTTGAGACCGTGCTGCATAATACGTTAATATATAAAATGAGACAGCTCGGATTGGGTGAAAACGTGTGTATCTGGGCAAAGAACTGGCTCAGAGATAAAAAGCAGAGGGTGGTAATAAATGGTTCGTACTCAGATTGGACCACCGTTGCTAGTGGGGTGTCACAGGGTTCAGTATTAGGCCCCACTTTGTTCAATATATTTATCAATGACCGGATAGAGGGACCATACAGTAAAAAACCTGGGGGTACTAGTTGACTGTAAACTTAACTGGATCAATCAATGCCAATCAGCTGCTGCAAAAGCAAACAAAGAATTGGGGTGCATTAAAAGAGGTATAGGGGTGAAGGACGAGAATATAATTCTCCCACTATATAAGGTACTTCTCAGGCCTCACATGAAGTACTGTGTACAGTTCTGGAGTTTTTGAAATGCGGGCCCTGCCTAGTCCTGCGGCCATGACAAGGCCTTGTGGGAAGTGGCTGACAATGGTGGTTGTAATATGGCCGAGCAGTGAAAATTGTGGATGTAGGAGCGTTGTGAGTGCAGTTTTTGGTGCTGTTCCCCGGGGTGAAGCATGTAATTTCCATCCAGGGAAGCTGAAATGGTGAAAGGTCAGCCGCTGGCTGTAATAATGCGGCTGACCGTTGGGTGTATAGTAGAGGCCGGCGCTGCATTGTGGCCTGCTCTATTCAAACGCCAACTGATTCCATGTGCCTGGCTGTAGTGTAGTGGTTAGAGCACACGTCCGGGGTCGCAGACGGTTCCAGATCAATTACCTGCACCTCATTTGTGGACACCACTTTTTTTTTTCTACAATTTCATAATTTTTTAAAAATCCACCCAAAGTAAACACAAACCTTTTACCTGCTTTTACTTCCATGTTTAATGATAAACGGGCACACACACACACATGGGCATGCAGCGGGTCCATAGCTGGTGGGCATGGGCAGTACACGGTACAACAGCACTTCTGACCGCCTCTTCAGCAGTATTGCAGTCACGGCGTCAGTTTATTACTCTGCCTAACGCCGTGATTGGTTTACATGATAATAATTTGCCGCCTTCATTTCTCTTCAGTGACGGATTTGCATACATGTCGCCTGAGATCATTTAGGAAGCGACGGCACGCTTTCTGTCTTGCGCTGTAGAGCGCGGTGATGTACGCTTTCTTATTGTCATTGACAGGGCATCATCTTAGGACCTTAATGAAAAAGAATGAAGAACAGCGCAGAAAGCACCCCGCCGGGCGCATGATGGTCAGAAGCAAGCCGCGGAGCAACAGAAGAAGGCGGGCCGGTCCAATGAACTGCGTTCTCTTTGCCGTCATGTGGACGGTCAGGTGCGTGTGCATCGCTTAATGCTTCACGTACCGTGACAGATTTCTCAGGCGCTACAGTGCCAACGTGACAGATTAAAGGGGTATTCCCATCTGAGACTTTCCTGGCATGTCCACAAGATATGCCATGGAAGTCTGATAGTTGCGAGTCCCACGTCTCAGGCTCGTACCCACCTCTAGGTTTGGCATCCCTGACCTCCTGCCCGGCTGGATGATGGCGCCTGGGGGTGGCGAGGACTTACGGAAACAGCCGAGCGGACGAGCTATGCCCTTTCCGTTAGTCTGGAAGTAAGATGGCAAGCAAGGTGTGATGCTCTGGGCAATGTTCAGCCTATAAACCTTGGGTCCTGGCATTTATGTGGATGTAACCTTGACACATACCCCTCCTTAAAGGGGTTTTACCATTACTTAAAATTGCTTCACAGCCACTCTGCCATTCCTGGTTGCTGTTGAGCAGGATGTGTGACTGCTGCAGCCAATCACCGGCTATAGGAGGTCACTGCTGTGGCGATTGACTAGCTCCAATAGTCACAGGTGCTGGTCAGTAGGAAGTAGAGAGTGGCTGGGAGGTAATTTACAGTGGTGGAAAAACCCCTTGAAATGTTTTTGCAGCCCAGGTTCACCCTTCATGGCATGAAATATAGTAAAACGGGCATTGCTTTTAAAGGATCCAGCAACATGGCAGCTGGCTACTTGATATTTGCCTATATGTGTGACCTTTCAGCCCTCGCTCATGGGGCCCGACGACTATGGGCCGAAACATCACACCTAGAATTGAAGTATCTGTATTTTTTCAAAAAATGTGTTGGAGTGCTGGCTATTTTTATGTTTTTGATCAAGGAGACACAGAGTTGGTGTTACAGAGCCTTCCTTCCTTCCTTCCTTCCTTCCTTCCTTCCTTCCCTGTATAAATATTGGTCCATGCAGACAGAATAGCTTCTTGCAGTTGTGGCAAATTACATGGCGGTGCTGGGAACAGCTGACTCGAAGAATTCATGGATTTATGCTGCTTGTGCCAAATTCTGGCCTTTCCATCAGTGTGGCACAACAGAGCAGGGTTCCTCGTATGCCGTGAACTGAGTTAAGAAAACGGCATGTGACTGGGGACAGGCATAGGAAGGGTTAAGAAAAGCGAGCTTAGAGGGGGTGGATCTAGGACAGGAAGCGAAGAGGGAGGGGAGCGGAAGTAGACCAGAGAGGAGACACACGAGGAGAAGAAGGAAGATAGGAGATGAGAAGACGTACAGGGAAAGTAAGGCGAAAGAAAGCAAGGAAGACAGACTGTGAAATAAGAGGAGCCGAAGAGCAGGAGAGGCTTACAGAAAGGGTGCAGCGTGCGAGTCAGGAGCTGCAAGCAGGAAGAAGGAGACAGAGCGGTCACGCCATCGGAAAGGAGAAGCCCCAAGATGGAGGACGTACGGGAGAGGATCCAGTAAGCGGTACAGCAGGACGGCACCGGGTGGCTTGAGGAGCTGCTCGCTAGCTGTCGCTCGGGATCGGAGTCCGGGATGCCAGCGGAGCCGGCGGCACAGGAGCCAGCAACCGGGAGAGGAGCAGTGCAAGAAGGGGATGCCGGGCGAGCCCGCCCGAGGAGAAGAAAGAACCCCCCGGCGAGACTCAGTCCGAGTCCCGCCGCAAAGAGAGGCGGCCGGAAGATCAGTCGGGGAGGCGAAAGGCCGTGGAGAGCAGAGCGCGCCGGGAGGAAAATGGCGCCAATTTCAAACAGCGCAGCGGGAAGAACGCCCACGGAGGACGTGCGGTCACCACCAACCGGGAGTCCGCGACAAGAGGGAGGACATCCGGCAGCAGCGCGGGCATGCTCCGATCCAGCAGAGCAGTGCATGGCAGCGCGCAGGAAGGCCGAAGCGCGGTCACTACCAATCGGTAGTCCGCGGCAAGGAGGAAGGCGCACGGCAGCATCACGGGCATGCTCCGGCCCAGCAGATCAGCGCGCTACTGGGCGCACGACAGCTGAGGGGCGGTCACCACCGGCCGGTGGTCCGCGGGAGTGGGGAAGAGGAACGGCAGCGGCTAGGGCATGCTCCGGACCGTCGGATCTGCGCGTGGCTAGGCGCACGATTGCCAATCCCAGCATTGTGGATGTACAAAGAGGAAGGAGAGAAGCAAGTGGATGCATACAGCATGGCTGCAGACACACCCAAGATGGCGGCGGTACCAGTCAACGGCTACAGGTAGAGGCGAGGGGGGAGGGGAGTAGTGCGCTGGCGAGGTTAGCGGCCGGGGGCCAGGGCTCCGTGGGACATAGCCGCAGCTTAGAAGCAGGAGGACAGTATAGCGCAGCCACTAGCACGGCAAGCAGCAGCGGCTGTAGATCAGCTAGCATGCACGGCAGCGACGGGGGTAGAGGGTATAGAATGGAGGATAACGGTAGCATGTTTTCGGACCGCACCCCCGAAAGAGCCCAGGTCCTTTGCGCCAGCAACCACCTTTGCCTGTAGGGTCCTGGCAGTCCGGCCCATCAGCAGCACCCCCTTCCCGCCCTTCACCACATATCCCCCCATAGCGGGCACAGCAATCAGGGGGTGCGCATGAGCATCCGCTCGCAGCAGCCAGACATCAGGGTCCAAAGCTCACATAGGCGCTGCTACGTTAATCCGCGTTTTGTGCGGGCCCTCTCTCCTGCGGGGGGAGAGTCGTCTTATAGTAATGTCAGTCGCACCAGCAGCAATAGGCAAGGTCAGGGCGCCAAGCGCAGACAGAGGGAGAGAGCGCTACCAGCGCAAGCGGGATAGTGAGCGGGGTAGGCTAGTGGCGGAGGCCAGCAGTGGGAGAGTTAGGGCAAGCAGAGAGAGCGAGGGCGACAGGTACATTGGTCCGGAGCAGCGGCACCAGCCGGAAACCTACCGCCACCCAGTGTTATCGCCAGCAACCCGTACAACCAGGGATTCCATACGCCCCACAAGGCGGGATGTTTCGCAAGAACGGCCGGAACTGGGTCACCTTGGAACAGAACAAAGGAGGAGGGCTCGAGAGGCTCCGCACGCGTCCGTTCGGCAGCCCTCGCCCGGCAGGAGCCCAGGAGGAGGGCCGGCAGGGACCACGCCCTTGGCATCACCGGAGGTCGGTCAAGCCGGTGAGTCTAACTATTTAAATGCGTGGAAAAATGTTATGGATCCCGCTAAGGCGGCTGATAGCAGTGATTTGGTTAATGTTTTGAAATCGCTGTTGAGCAAAGTGAAGTGCGTGGGCCCACCTGTGAAAAATGATGCTGGATCGGAGGATTTACTGGAGAAAATTCGGTGAATGCTCAACAGCCGGTGGAAATGATGTGGTGTTGGTGTTAAAATCGCTGTTGAGCAAGATGGATCAAAAGGATGTGTTGTCAGCATCCTGTGGATCCCCAGGGGGCTCGGGCCCGCCTGTGGGGCAGGAGGGTGAATGCTCAACAGCCGGTGGAAATGATTTGGCGTTGGTGTTAAAGTCGCTGTTGAGCAAGATGGATCAAAAAGGATGTGTTTGTCGGTGTCCTGTGGATCCCCAGGGTGCTCGGGCCCGCCTGCGGGGCAGGAGGGTGGATGCTCAACAGCCGGTGGTGATGTGGACCCTCTAGAAAGGTTACAATATGCTGACTCATGGTTTTGCGGTGTTGCCCCGTTAGGGGTCGGTGTGTCAGAGGAGTTACTGGATAAGATTCGCAAAGGTGTTCATGTCGATATTTGGTCCTTGCTATCGGCGGACCATGTGATGGTGGATAAGGAGCGAATATCGGAGCGCGGGGCGGACAAGAAGCCGAAAGTCGCCAAGACGTTTGGCAATTGGTTGCAGGCGTTTTGGTGCTGGCATATATTACAGGTCAGCATCAGTCGGAAAAAGGCCCAGAGCTGTTAGTGTATCTTAATACGATATTCAGCGCGTATAAATTGCACGGAGGCACTGCATGGTGGCCGCTATGACGAAGACTTTCGGCGTCGAGTTTCGGGTATCGGTCATATAAGTTGGGCGTCACAGCTATTGACGTTTGGTTACAACTTATTTTAGCTCAGCGTCCGCAAAAAACGACTTTTCAAGGGGGTTTACAGCCCCCTGCGAAAGTTTCAGACATGAGTGTTTTGTCTGTGTGGGCCAGCATGCCGCGGTACGGTGTTTTAGGAAGAAGAGACAAGCAGTCGCCGGGGGCGGTGTCAGCGGAACACCGAACCCCGGTGAGAAGCAAACACCTCTTCCAGAGGCTCGACAAGTACCACAGGAAGGAGGAGGCAAAAAATCCTTAGACAAGGTTTTTCCGACGGTTTCGTTATCCCGTTTATGTTTCAGCCCGCCTCCACGATGTGCCCAAATTTAAAATCAGCGACGGAAGGAGCAAGCGTCAGTAGTTTACGCGTCTTTTGACCAGGCAGTGTTACTAGTCAGAACGGCTGGTAAGCGGGCTCAGTTAGCAAAAGCGGATATCGAGTCGTTTTTTTCCGGCTGCTTCCAATTCACCCTGAGTGTTTTCATCTGCTGGGGTGCGAAATAGACAACCAATTTTCTTCGATATGTGCCTACCGATGGGTTGTTCTATTTTATGTTATTACTTGGAGCTGTTAAGCTCCTTCCTGGAATGGATGCTCAAGTACAAGACGGGCTTCACATCGGTTACGCATTATCTAGATGATTGTCTGTTCTTGGGAATGGAGTCATCGGGCTCGTGCGGGTTTTTTGTTGCACACTTCCCAGACACTGACGAAAAAAGCAGGGGTCCCATTGTCTGAAGAGTAGACTAGGGGACCTGTAAGCAGGCTTACATTTCTGGGGATCGAGATCGACACCGAGGAAATGGTATTCAGGTTGCCGGCAGATAAAATAGCTCGCCTGCGACAAACGGTAAAAGACGTTGCGAGTTGTAAGAAGGCCACGCTGCGCCAGGTCCAGGTCCTGATGGTTTTGTTAAACTTTGCCTGCAAAGTGATACACATGGGCCGCGTTTTTTTCCAGAAGGCTATCGCTGGTGACGGTGGGAGTAAAGGAGCCTAACCATTTTGCGAGGATCACGCAGGGAATTCGTGGTGATCTGCATATCTGGAGAATCTTTCTGGGATCTTTCAAGGGGCAAGTGGTGTGCTCCAAGGAGGAGTGGTCGGGACCCGAACGCTGCTTGTTTGCTGACGCAGCAGGGTCGGCCGGTTTTTGGTGCAATTTTCCGGAACCACTGGTGCGGGGAACCCTGGCCAGTATCCTGGATGCAAAAAACAATGGAAGAAAAACATTACGCTTTTGTAGTTTTTTCCCGTGGGTGGCTGCTCCGGAGTTATGGGGTGAAGAGCTCCAGGACCATAAGTTGTGTTTCTGGTCCGATAATGTTTCGGTGGTGCAAATTGTTAACAGGCAGTCCTCGGCTTCCCTGCCGGTGTGGGCGCTGCTGAAGCACGTGGTGTTACGAGGTTTGCAACGAAATATATATCCACGAGCAAAACACGCACCGGGTTATAGAAATCTAGCAGCTGACGCACTCTCTCGTTCGCAGATGGAGCGGTTCAGGGAGCGGCACCCGCAGGCGGACGCCGAGGGGGTACGCTGCCCGCATTTCTTGTGGAATCTGGCAGAGCAGAGTTGCTGAAGCTAGTCGAGACATCTTGGCGGTTGGTACCCGGAAAAATTACAACGCGGTTTGGCAAAATGGTTGATTCTTGCCTGGGTTGCATGGCCAGGGGCGATAAGGCCCGTTCGGCAACGCTGGATATGTTAGCGTCATTGTGGAAAAAACGGTCGTCGGTTGATGCAGTTATAAAGCACCTGGCGGGTGTAGCGTTTTTATTGAAATTGCATGGTTTCGAGGATATTACAAAAGAATTAGTTTTTCACCAGATCGTGCGGGGTTGGAAAAAAGAGAAGGTCCGGGCGGACGATTGACGCCCGATCACCTATCCAGTGCTGAGCAAGTTGTTAGATACGTTAGAAAACACGTGCTTGAACGGTTCGGAAACGTTGTTGTTTAGGTCGGCCTTTTTGCACGCGTTTTTTGCGGCCTTGAGGATTGGAGAGCTTGTTCCCGCCAGTAAGTTTAAGGTGGGTGGGCTACTTTGGAATGATGTGATCGTGGTCGACGGGTTGTTACGCGTGAGGATAAGGAAATCGAAGACCGATGTGTACTTGGAGTGGGTGACTATCAGCCGGCTGGGGTCACAGTGGTGCCCGGTCGATACGGTGGTACATTACATGGCTACAAGGACCCCCGGTGAGCAATTTTTGGTCCATTCTTCGGGCCTCCCTCTCACTCTTTTTCAATTTTCGGCGGTGTTAAGAGCGGCGTTAAGGTCAGCGGGTTTGGAACCGACGGAATTCGCGACTCACTCCTTTAGAATTGGGGCTGCCACATCGGCGGATGCGGGTGGTATGCATGAAGAAGGTTTAAAAAGACTGGGTAGATGGAAATGCAAAGCATATAAAATGTACGTGAGACCCGACCTGATAGTGGGGGGATGTTAGTCACTAGTTTCCTCAGCGTTTTGTTTCCTCAGCGGTTTTTGTTGTTATGTTTGTGCTAGTTCGGGTTTTTTGCCCTGGTATTCCCCTTTTTGTTTTTTTCTCAGCCGCGGAGCCATGGAAGGTGTGCATCGTGGGTCACTCTTACGTTTATGGGGCACATAAGAGGGCAGCGGTGCGCCCATTGGGAGTGGACTTGGGCGTGACCGGAACATCCGTAACCTGGCATGGAGTACGGGGGCTAGTATGGCGCGACGTGAAAACTCGTAACGGACATATCCAGGCGTAACCCCCTGAGAGTGGTTTTGGTCGTGCACACTGGGGGGAACGATCTGGGGAAGATGAAGACGCGCGACCTGTTGGTTATTATGAAGCAGGACATTTTGTGTTTCCGCGAATGCTTTCAAGGATTTATTATCGTTTGGTCGGACATAGTCGCGCGGAGACACTGGAGAGGGGCGAGAAATTTGGAAGCAATAGATAGAGCAATGGAGGGGCAGTGAGGGAGGACGGGGTCCACCTCAATGATGTAGGGTTGGATACTTTTTTATCCGGCTTGCAGGACGGTGTAGAGGCAGCTCTATCTAGGGTCGGTGGGGTGGGGACGGAATGAGCCGCAGTAACGCGGCACATCCCGTGTGGCCCGGAATTTGTCCATGCTAGTTAGGGAATAGAGGAAGGTTTGCAAGCCGAAGGACCGGGGCTTAGAAACGTCCTCGGAGGACGGTTTACGGACTGATAAAGTTAATCTGCGGACAGCATGGACAGGTCTTGATCGTTAAAAGTTATTATTAAGGTTGTTTTAATTAATAAAGCTGTGGCCTACCCCACGTTTTATACAGCAAGAAGGTGTAGACATTCGTTATTTATTAGGTAAGTGAGCTGGAAAGTAAGTTAATGTCCCCAGTCCCTGTAAACCCAATATTTTTTCACTGCTCGGCGATCCCATTTTTGCCTTAGGACATAAGACAGTTATTTGCTGTTACGGCCTGTCCGTGCTGAGGAACGGGGAGTTATGCCTTGGGACCATTTAGTTGGAGCCCCGCAGACGTTGGATTGGTTTGCTGTTTGCTGGACTGTGTGCGGCCGGCTGGTGGGAAGTATCTGGACAGCCTCCTCCGGCCCCTTCTGTGGAGGATCCCCTTTGGCTGAGTGTTCTTCCTGGAAGACGCCATTGTGGGTGTACTCTGGACAGGGCTGCAGGAGGAGAGCCTAGAAGTTGTGAGTTTTTGAAATGCGGGCCCTGCCTAGTCCTGCGGCCATGACAAGGCCTTGTGGGAAGTGGCTGAGAATGGTGGTTGTAATATGGCCGGGCAGTGAAAATTGTGGATGTAGGAACGTTGTGAGTGCAGTTTTTGGTGCTGTTCCCCGGGGTGAAGCGTGTAATTTCCATCCAGGGAAGCTGAAATGGTGAAAAGTCAGCCGCTGGCTGTAATAATGCGGCTGACCGTTGGGTGTATAGTAGAGGCCGGCGCTGCATTGTGGCCTGCTCTATTCAAACGCCAACTGATTCCATGTGCCTGGCTGCTAGTGTAGTGGTTAGAGCACACGTCCGGGGTCGCAGACGGTTCCAGATCAATTACCTGCACCTCATTTGTGGACAACACTTTTTTTTTTTTTACAATTTCATAATTTTTTTAAAATCCACGCAAAGTAAACACAAACCTTTTACCTGCTTTTACTTCCATGTTTAATGATAAACGGGCACACACACACATGGGCATGCAGCGGGTCCATAGCTGGTGGGCATGGGCAGTACACGGTACAACAGCACTTCTGACCGCCTCTTCAGCAGTATTGCAGTCACGGCGTCAGTTTATTACTCTGCCTAACGCCGTGATTGGTTTACATGATAATAATTTGCCGCCTTCATTTCTCTTCAGTGACGGATTTGTATACACTACCGTTCAAAAGTTTGGGGTCACATTGAAATGTCCTTATTTTTGAAGGAAAAGCACTGTACTTTTCAATGAAGATAACTTTAAACTAGTCCTAACTTTAAACAAATGCACTCTATACATTGCTAATGTGGTAAATGACTATTCTAGCTGCAAATGTCTGGTTTTTTGTGCAAAATCTACAAAGGTGAATAGAGGCCCATTTCCAGCAACTATCACTCCAGTGTTCTAATGGTACAATGTGTTTGCTCATTGGCTCAGAAGGCTAATTGATGATTAGAAAACCCTTGTGCAATCATGTTCACACATCTGAAAACAGTCTAGCTCGTTACAGAAGCTACAAAACTGACCTTCCTGTGAGCAGATTGAGTTTCTGGAGCATCACATTTGTGGGGTCAATTAAACGCTCAAAATGGCCAGAAAAAGAGAACTTTCATCTGAAACTCGACAGTCTATTCTTGTTCTTAGAAATGAAGGCTATTCCATGCGAGAAATTGCTAAGAAATTGAAGATTTCCTACAACGGTGTGTACTACTCCCTTCAGAGGACAGCACAAACAGGCTCTAACCAGAGTAGAAAAAGAAGTGGGAGGCCGCGTTGCACAACTAAGCAAGAAGATAAGCACATTAGAGTCTCTAGTTTGAGAAACAGACGCCTCACAGGTATCCAACTGGCATCTTCATTAAATAGTACCCGCAAAACACCAGTGTCAACATCTACAGTGAAGAGGCGGCTGCGGGATTTTGGGCTTCAGGGCAGAGTGGCAAAGAAAAAGCCATATCTGAGACTGGCCAATAAAAGAAAAAGATTAAGATGGGCAAAAGAACACAGACATTGGACAGAGGAAGACTGGAAAAAAGTGTTGTGGACGGATGAATCCAAGTTTGAGGTGTTTGGATCACAAAGAAGAACGTTTGTGAGACGCAGAACAAATGAAAAGATGCTGGAAGAATGCCTGACGCCATCTGTTAAGCATGGTGGAGGTAATGTGATGGTCTGGGGTTGCTTTGGTGCTGGTAAGGTGGGAGATTTGTACAGGGTAAAAGGGATTCTGAATAAGGAAGGCTATCACTCCATTTTGCAACGCCATGCCATACCCAGTGGACAGCGCTTGATTGGAACCAATTTCATCCTCCAACAGGACAATGACCCTAAACACACCTCCAAATTGTGCAAGAACTATTTACAGCAGAAGCAGGCAGCTGGTATTCTATCGGTAATGGAGTGGCAGGCGCAGTCACCAGATCTGAACCCCATTGAGCTGTTGTGGGAGCAGCTTGACCGTATGGTACGCCAGAAGTGCCCATTCAACCAATCCAACTTGTGGGAGATGCTTCTAGAAGCGTGGGGTGCAATTTCACAAGCTTACCTCAACAAATTAACAGCTAGAATGTCAAAGGTGTGCAATGCTGTAATTGCTGCAAAAGGAGGATTCTTTGACGAAAGCAAAGTTTGATGTAAAAACAATGTTATTTCACATACAAATCATTATTTCTAACCTTGTCAATGTCTTGGCTCTATTGTCTATTCATTTCACAACGCATGGTGGTGAATAAGTGGGACTTTTCATGGAAAACACAAAATTGTTTGGGTGACCCCAAACTTTTGAACGGTAGTGTACATGTCGCCTGAGATCATTTAGGAAGCGACGGCACGCTTTCTGTCTTGCGCTGTAGAGTGCAGTGATGGACGCTTGTAAATTGGCTTTCTTATTGTCATTGACAGGGCATCATCTTAGGACCTTAATGAAAAAGAATGAAGAACAGCGCAGAAAGAACCCCGCCGGGCGCGTGACGGTCAAAGGCAAGCCGCGGAGCAACAGAAGAGGAAGGCGGGCCGGTCCAATGAACTGCGTTCTCTTTGCCGTCATGTGGACGGTCAGGTGCGTGTGCATCGCTTAATGCTTCACGTACCGTGACAGATTTCTCAGGCGCTACAGTGCCAACGTGACAGATTAAAGGGGTATTCCCATCTGAGACTTTCCTGGCATATCCAAAAGATATGCCATGGAAGTCTGATAGTTGCGAGTCCCACGTCTCAGGCTCGTACCCACCTCTAGTTTTGGCATCCCTGACCTCCTGCCCAGCTGGATGGTGGCGCCTGGGGGTGGCGAGGACTTACGGAAACAGCCGAGCGGACGAGCTATGCTCTTTCCGTAAGTCTGGAAGTAAGTTGGCAAGCAAGGTGTGATGCTCTGGGCAATGTTCAGCCTATAAACCTTGGGTCCTGGCATTTATGTGGATGTAACCTTGACACGTGTACCCCTCCTTAAAGGGGTTTTCCCATTACTTAAAATTGCTTCACAGCCACTCTGCCACTCCAGGTTGCTGTTGAGCAGGATGTGTGACTGCTGCAGCCAATCACCGGCTATAGGAGGTCACTGCTGTGGCGATTGACTAGCTCCAATAGTCACAGGTGCTAGTCAGCAGGAAGTACAGAGTGGCTGGGAGTCAATTTACAGTGGTGGAAAAACCCCTTGAAATGTTTTTGCAGCCCAGGTTCACCCTTTATGGCATGAAATATAGTAAAACGGGCGTCTCTGTAAAGGATCCAGGCATATGGCAGCTGGCTACTTGATATTTGCCTATATGTGTGACCTTTCAGCCCTCGCTCATGGGGCCCGACGACTGTGGGCTGAAACGTCACACCTAGAATTGAAGTATGTGTATTTTTTCAAAAAATGTGTTGGAGTGCTGGCTATTTTTATGTTTTTGATCAAGGAGACACAGAGTTGGGGTTACAGAGACTTCCTTCCTTCCTTCCTTCCTTCCTTCCCCATGCAGACAGAATAGCTTCTTGCGGTCATGACAAATTACATGGCGGTGCTGGGAACAGCTGACTCGAAGAATTCATGGATTTATGCTGCTTGTGCCAAATTCTGGCCTTTCCATCAGCGTGGCACAACAGAGCAGGGTTCCCCTGTAAACCCAATATTTTTTCACTGCTCGGCGATCCCATTTTTGCCTTCTTTTGTTCGCCGGAGTCTGTCTTGCTTTCTAGTTTCTCTTAGACACAATAGGACATAAGCCAGTTATTTGCTTTTACGGCCTGTCCGTGCTGAGGAACGGGGAGTTGTGCCTTGGGACCATTTAGTTGGAGCCCCGCAGGCGTTGGATTGGTTTGCTGTTTGCTGGACTGTGTGTGGCCGGGTGGTGGGAAGTATCTGGACAGCCTCCTCCGGCCCCTTCTGTGGAGGATCCCCTTTGGCTGAGTGTTCTTCCTGGAAGACGCCATTGTGGGTGTACTCTGGACAGGGCTGCAGGAGGAGAGCCCAGAAGTTGTGAGTTTTTGAAATGCGGGCCCTGCCTAGTCCTGCGGCCATGACAAGACCTTGTGGGAAGTGGCTGAGAGTGGTGGTTGTAATATGGCCGAGCAGTGAAAATTGTGGATGTAGGAACGTTGTGAGTGCAGTTTTTGGTGCTGTTCCCCGGGGTGAAGCGTGTAATGTCCATCCAGGGAAGCTGAAATGGTGAACGGTCAGCCGCTGGCTGTAATAATGCAGCTGACCGTTGGGTGTATAGTAGAGGCCGGCACTGCATTGTGGCCTGGAAGAAAGACTGTTAAGGGGCGATCAAAAAACTATGTATAAATACATTAGGGGACAATAGAAGGTTCTCTCCCATGATCTGTTTACACCCAGGATGGCAAAGGTAACGAGAGGGCATCTGCTACGTGTAGAAGAAAGCAGGTTTCATCACCAAAATACAAGGGGGTTCTTTACTGTAAGAGCAGTGAGACTGTGGAATTCTCTGTCTGAGGTTATGTCTTCATGCAGCCTAACATACTATGTTACTATTATCTGAACAAGGCCTTAGTCATGCCTCCGACCTGCGGCTTCTCCCTTCCCTCTGATTACCCAGTATACAGGAACACTGCATGGAGGTTATAAATCAGGTCCAGCACTTACAGTTATACCTCCAACATTTACATTTCCTATAGGACATACTGGAGCTGAGCCTGAATGGTAAAGCCTGCCAACTACACCCTCTCTGGTGCCAATGCATTTTGGCATCTCCGTGTGCTGACACATAAATCTGTGCCAATTTGAAGTTGGAGTAGATTTCTGGTATAATTTACAGCAGCTTCTGAAGTAAATGATACACAAATGTGTCCATGTGCATGAAAATTACATAGATGCGAGGCGATGCATTTTTTAAGCAAAAATGCATTGCGCTCACATCCAGAATTGCAATTTACAAGTGTGATATCGGTCTGAGTTTCTTGGACTGATATCGCACTCCCCCGTGTGAATGCACCCTCAGAAGAATGAAGAGCGGCTTCCGGAAGAAGTGGATCAGTGACCAAACGGAGAGAAAAGAGGGCGACAGATACCAGAACTCTCCCCCACTTAGTCCTTGGGCAAATGTGTCAGGGACTGGAGGATTGCTGTAAGTGCTTGTTGTTTAGGGGCGTGCAGGATGTGCATATTGGCTTTACGGAAAACAGAAAGAAACATTACATGCTGGCAAAATGGGGCAGATTTACGAATACTGTCTAATAGTGCAAATTTAGACTTAATAGTCTTAAAATGCACCAGATTTATCACAGTGTCTCAAGCTAGATGATAAATCTGCCATATCTTTGGACTGTCTAACTTTATACCATATATTAGTTGGCTCAGTTCTTACACCAAAAATTGCTAGAAAACTGGCAAAATGTTGGTGCAAAATGTCACATTAATTTAACGCCCCCTTTTCAGGAAGCCACTTCACATAAAAAGTGCATGAAAGTGTCTAAAACACATGATAAATGTGACACAAATATTATAACACTTTTCTAGGGTGATTTGTGCCAGAAAATTGGCAAATTTTCAATAGTAAATCTGCCCCAGTATGTTGCATATCAAGTCACAATAAAACGTAAGTAGCTCTAAGTCATCTATCTACCTAGCTTCCATGTTACATTGTAGGGAAGAAGTCAAATATGAGGAAAGTTTACTTCTTGGACCAATATGAATACGAATTGCAGAATTTGTAATTTTCAATGGAAATCAGAAGTGATATCCACTGCGGGACTTTCTGTTTGTATTTGATTCCTAGTCAGTATTAGGTCTCCTTCACACGGGCGACACGATATGGATGCGAGAAAATGGCAGCAATATTGCATCGATGGTCTGTACGATATTGCAGTGGTTTCTCATGGCAATACTGCGATTTTGGGGCACTACAAAATTGCAAGTGGTGCTACAAAGTCGCATGACTTTGTGGCACCACTTGCAAGCATTTTCAGGGGGAGGGACTTGAAATATAACCCCTAACTGCAGAAAAAAAAAAAAATACATCACCTAAGAAGCTCTGTCAGCTCAGCTGCATCTACTCCCTGGTCCCTGGCAGTTGTCTTCAGCATCTTTTCTGACTGGGGATTGGAAAATCCCCACCTCCAGGAAGCGCTGCCTCTGATTGGCTAAGTGCTGTGATGCTGTGACCAGGGAGAAGACGGACAGCTTCAAAATTCTGTATAATTTCAGGTTTTTTCACAAATCATGAAAATGTGAAAATTGCAAAAAACTTAATTTTTCAATGACATTCATATATGACAACATACCTAACATTTACCACTTGACTCCCTTTGATATTTCCTCTTTTTGGATTTTCTTTGGTGTTCATCTGCACAGTCTCTTTTCAACATCCAACAGTCGGTCATCATATGTGCGGTTCACTTTCTCTGATATCTCTTTTTCATCACTTTAATATCCTGAAAGCGCTCGCCATGATCTTCTGTAAAATCACCAAGATTGTCAGGAAAGTCATTTAGATGAGCATGAAGAAAGTGAACTTTGACAGTCATGTTGCAACCAAGCAGTTTATAGGATTCCAACATCTCGTCGACTAAAATAGTGTAATTTGCAGCCTTCGTGTTCCCCAAAAAGTTTTGTACCACATTTCTAAATGCATTCCATGCTTGTAATTCGCACTCACTCATGGTTTTCTCGAATATGTTGTCCGCCATTAATTTTTGTATTTGTGGGCCTATTAAAATGGCAAGTTTGATTTTTTTAGAAGTGATTGATGGAAACTTAACACCAAAGTACTGAAAGCTTTTACTGTCCCTGCTTAAAGCCATCACGAATTGCTTCATTAAGCCTAGTTTTATGTGTAACGGTGGCAACGGTATTTTTGAGGGATCAACCAGTGGAAGCGAAACAGTGTCTCTTTCGCCAGGTGTGAAGGTACTTCTGACGGACCACTTCTTCCAAACCCAATGTTCAGTCCTTGCTCTGGAGTCCCATTCACACAAAAAGTAAGGAAATTGGGTGTAGCCTGCTTGTTGGCTGAGCAATATTGCAATCACCTTGACCAATCATGAAGCTTGTGTAGCATTCGAGTGCCAGGCGCTTGGCCAAGGAGACAGCAGGGTACAAGATAGCAGTAGGTCACGGGTGGCTCTAGTGTCTCCTCTAGATGGGTAACTAATAGTCCGACCTCATTAATAACAGGGGAGGTCACAGAGAGTAACTTTGGTTACCTTAAGTAATTCTTGTTTGTCATCGTGATGCCAACGTCCCTGGACAAGCAACAAACCACCAGTCCTGAATTCAGAGTAGTCCACACACAAGTACTTTTCGAACAAAAACCGGGGACATGCGGTTTTGTCCTTTTACTTAAAATAACTTTTTTCGTCCATACAATAGAGAATAACTGGTGCTTTGAAAATACGTTTGTAGAGTGAATTGTAGGCTTACATATCTCGCCTCATTTCTTATATCGCACAGTTTGGGTTCCCCAGGGCACATACATCCTCAGTCGCAGTTATCTGATGGATCTCCTTCTTGGGTGAAACACTCTCAACCGCATGGCCTTTCCAACACGTTCACACTAGTGACTAGAGTTAATTAGTTTCTTACTGGTCTTGCTTAAGCTGCGGTTCTGCAGGGAAGCACGCGATTCTTGCGCTCTCACACCCACGCATGCTCTGCATGTCCTGCATTCCAAACCTCGGAGGGGAAAGACTTCTCACAAGGAGAGACTCTGCCATGGCTGGGCTCCGACTGGAGCAACGGCCCATCTCCTCCATCTTCATCACACCTTGCTTCTAGACTCTTCTCCTCTCTTTGGGAAATGGGATTAATATAACTAAATATTAGTGAACTTTTTGTCACCTACCTCATAACCTCTAGCTTTTTTTATATTTTTCAGACATAAATATTAGGTAAATGAGTGGTGAAATAATGTCTCCACAGCGCCACCTATTGGAAGGTAACTACTCCATGTGTCAATATCTAACGGCATGCAATATAGGAATTAAGCCAAAGTAGAATATTCTTGTAGAGACAGCTGTTTTGGGGTTCTTGCCTCTCATCAGTGCACAGTAGGGTCCTGGTTGGTGAAATGGCTAATTGTATGACTTACTGATGTACAAAGGTATTCTGGTTTGGCTTATATCCCTTGCAATGTTGTAAGGCCTGTTAAAAGGTTAGACACTAACCCATAACATAGCTATGTTTCAATAGGCGGCACTGTGGAGAATTATTCCTTCACTAATTTGCATAGGCTTTTTTCCCAGGGAGCATTGCATGGCCTATACAAGACTCCCTGTAGCCTTATCACCTAGACTACAGTATAGATACAAATGCTGAATTGGTTGTCTCATGAAGACAACCCCTTTTTGAATGGCATGGCAATATTTATTGTCGTGTTTCTAGATTCTCTAACTCCCGACCATTAGCTGTTATCACCAGAGAGGTATGTGTCTGGTCATACAGTGTACTTCCCTCTTGCAGCAGAAATATACATTAGTACTGTCAGAAGAAACCAGGCAGGTATTGCAGGTATTGAATACAATGAGAGCTGCACCTGCAATATCTAACCAGGCAGCTGTCATAAAGTCAGCGCAATGTGCTTTCCATTAGCTTAACTGGAGCAACCAGTGTCAGGCAGCTGCCGCCAAGGCAAATAGGATCATGGGGTGCATCAAAAGAGGTCTAGGGGACCATGATGAGAACATTGTTCTTCCTCTTTACAAGGACATACCAGAGCTTAAGCGGCTGCAAAGGTGGGCAACTAAAGTAATAAATGGAATGGGTGGACTACAATACCCAGGGAGGTTATCAAAATTTGGGTTATTTAGTTTAGAAAAAAGGTCGCTGAGGGGTGACCTAATAACTGTGTATAAATACATTAGGGGACAATACTGAGATCTCTCCCATGATCTGTTTATACCCAGGACTGCGACGGTAACAAGAGGCCATCCTCTACATCTGGAGAAAAGAAGATTTCTACACCAACAAAGAAGGAGGTTCTTTACTGTGAGAGCAGTGAGACTGTGGGACTCTCTGCCCGAGATGTGATGATGGCAAATTTGATGAAAGAGTACAAGAGGGCCTGGACGTCTTTGTTGAGCGATACAATATTATATGTTATAGTCACTGTCTTGTGGCCCAGAGTTAGTGGGGCCCCTCCATAATGTTAGATGTCTGTCTCATGCCATTGTCTTCTCAGTGTATTATGTGTAGTATGCATTTGGTTTATGTGTATTGCACTTCTGCAGGAGCCCAATGTGCTTTCCATTAGCTTGACTGGAGCAACCAGTGTCAGGTAGCTGCTGCCAAAACAAATTGGATCATGGGGTGCATCAAAAGAGGTCATGGGGCTCATGACAAGAACATTGTTCTTCTTCTTTACAAGTCACTGCTTAGACTACACATGGAATATTGTATACAGTTTGGGAAAATGTATTGTTGTGTAAGTCACATGACTATGTTTTATATATTTGTATGCGCTTGCAGGGATGCTAAGCAGAATAGAGAGAACAGTCTAGTCTAGGAGTCTGTAAGTTAAAAAGAGTCAGTGAGTGAGCCACACAATCACTGATCGGTCTGTGTGAGGAGAGAATGGAGGAAGCTGAGCGATTTCCTTGTGCTTGCCCTGGGCCCAGTCTGCCCAGGATATGCCAGTGCTACCACTAAGTATTGAGAGAGAGAAGGACTGCAGCTTTGAGAGGAAGGCACAAGTAACGTGAGTGTGAACCAGTAGAGAGTGAGAGAGACCCAGGAGTGGAATCACACAGATAACTTGGACTGTGAACTTATCCAGATATCCCGAGAAATCCTCCCTGTTGCCCCACTTTATCTTGCTGGCTCTGTGCCAGAACTGTTAATAAACCTTGAACGTTGACAAGTTACAGTAAACAGACATTAGTGACCGTTCCCGGTTTTGTCCAGAAAGTTTTCCCTGTGAGTGGACAACTTTA
The DNA here is from genome assembly GCF_035609145.1 of Eleutherodactylus coqui. Lineage (NCBI taxonomy): Eukaryota > Metazoa > Chordata > Amphibia > Anura > Eleutherodactylidae > Eleutherodactylus > Eleutherodactylus coqui. The sequence goes on along the minus strand of NC_089840.1, from coordinate 235,073,297 downwards.
TTCCATTGTCAAGTTTCACCACAGAAGACGAAATGGTAGCATCACGTGTGACAAATGGACTACAGGTAACCTTCAGTTACTTTCCCTGTGATCTTCCCCAGCAGTGACTTGGTTGGGTCCCAAGCTACCCCCAGGGGAGGAGATGGTAGAACCCCACTATCTCCTTGGCTGTGGTCCCGCTCCTCGGACACTGCAACTGATTACTTCAGAAGGCTCAGTGATCCAGTGATTATTTTGATTGTCAGATTGGAGTCAGGAAGGAATTTTTTCAATTAATGGGGAAAATTGGCTTCTACCTCATGGCGTTTTTTTGGCCTTCCTCTGGATCAACATTGCGGGGGGGGGGGTAATAAGTTGAACTGAAAGGACAAATGTCTTTTTTCGGCCTTACATACTATGTTAGTATGTAGTGATAGCAATACTAGTAATCAGCTGATCTGTGGTGATCTGAGCGACGGACTCCCACCAATCTTGATGACCTATCCTGAGGATTGGTCACTGTGTGGGATTAATAATGTGTCATTTTAATAATCTGGAGTTTTGTGGACAGAGTGATACCAATTTTTAATTATTTTATTAAATTATTTTTTGACGTCTTGAACATTTTCTTTTTTAATCTTTTAATATATTTTTTTGAATTGTTAAATTATTTTTTCTTACTTTTTACATTAGTCCCTAACACGGGAGTTGAGATCATTTGATCACTAATACAGTATAATACAATACCATAGTATCACATTATATTGTATTCTGATCAGCAAATTTATCAAGATCTGCCCCAGGCGTGTCCTGATAAGCGATCATTTCTGGCATCCCTAGGAGCCTTAAGAAGATCCCAGGCTGCCATGACAGCAGCATGGCACTTTGCTACTACATGGTAACCTTCACCTAATAACTTGGCCAAAGTATCATCTCGGTATAATAAGGAACATTCTTATGAATTCTGAAAGATAATATCATGATAATTGTTCCTAAGCTGTGGAGAGAAAGGAAGCAACAATGTTTTTATTGTCTGGCCAAATGCCGGACAGCTGAGCGGAAACCAACAGACCTCATTCCGTTTGGTTCCGTCATAAGAGGGATCCGTTCTACAAGGGAATTTGCCTCTTTGGCAGGAAAATGGAAACTCCGCAGAAGATGTGAAAGCAGCCTTAGGCCAGATACACAAGTTGCATAGTTGCACGCGTTTTTGTGGAATGGGCGTTGCGTATTTGTGCTTGGTGTATTTGGCCTTAGTCAGACGGGCATTTTTTCGCGCGATTTGCGGATCGCATGACGGATGCGCATGAACAAATCGCGTGACCGGGGGCGAAAAATCGCGGGCAAAATGTACACCTAGCCGCGTTAATCGTCGCAGCAAAATACCCGTCTGACCGGAGAAAAATCGCCGTGCGCATCAAAATGCGCATGAAACTTAGACTGGCTGGCGAAAAAAATGCAGCTAGCTGCAGTAAATGATTTTGGTGCGCACATAAAACGCCGAACGCAGATAGGCGCAATCTGCGAATCGTCGTGTCCTATAATTTATCGCATATCCGCATAAAAAGCGGACATGTGACCGATATCATAGCGAACCATTGGTTCTATATATGCGCAAATCGCGCGAAAAAACGCCCGTCTGACTAAGGCCTTTCACTGTACTTTTTCTTTTTGTGCGCGCAATTAAGCACACATAAAAACACACACAGATGCTCTCAGCCATTCAAATACCTAATAGTTTCATAAGCAAATGTGCAGGATAATAGAACATACTGCATATTTTTTCACCCAATGGCATTGCGCCTGCCAAATGAGCGCATGTGAATAAACCCACTAAGATCAATGCTCTTCTATTTTCTACGTGTTGTGCTCGCAAATATATTCATGGGAATCCGGCCTAATCCTGGCATGTAATATATTATTCCCAGCTGTTTCCTTGCGATGCGGAGCGGTCATAACACATATCACAACATTATCACCTATTAGTTTACTAGCCAGAAACTAAATCTGACAGATTGTAATCATGCGTGGAAGGGAAATAATCCGGATTATTGTTGATGTATCCTATACATTCAGATATAACATTAGTGTCCTCCTTCCATACAGCCAGTATGTCATCAGTGAGGCCTCTGTAGCGATGAACATACTGGCTGTATGGATTGTGTATTGAGAAGATATATTTTTCTTCGGACCACGACATGTACAGGGCGGCAAGGGAGGGAGAAAACTTCATAGCCACAGGCGTATTCTGAATCAAGCATAGTTGTGTTGTACGAGACACTTCACACGTCCGGATACATTCTGAGAATTCATCATGGTAAACACTAATTCTGTAGATGAGAAGCTAAGGCCACCAAAGCAGCAGGGAAAACAGGAGACATCACTTTGGTCTTCTTGTTTCTTTTTGCACAAATAAAAAATGCAGCGAATACAAGTGCAGCGTCCGAGGAGCAGGCCACGGCCTAGGAGACAGCGGGGTAGAGTTTGGGCCTTGTAACGGTTGCCCTACCATCTCCCACCCAGAGGGTAACCGCTGACAGGTCCAAGGGCCGAGTGCAGGTTAATAAAAGGGGAACCCCAATACTGGATTACCTTAGTCTCGTTCGTCATGGGTGACACCACCATTTCTTCTGCAGCGGGGAATTCCTAGTTGTCGGAGTAAATCCTCTCTTGCGCAGCTTCCGTGGTGGAATTCCAAGTTGGCGGAGTACATTCACACACATGGGAACTTTTAAGAAACAGCCTCCGGAAATGGACGGGCGACTGGTCATTTTACTTAAATTTCCAATAGCCAAACAGTTTCTTGAAAAAAGGTGCGACAGAGAGACCTCATGGGATCACAGGAGAAACCACAGCCAGAGTTATCTGTAGGTCCTGGCCCGGCACCACGCTTGCTTTCCTCTCTCAATCTCTACACACTCATGAGTAGAAACACGCTAAAGAACTTCTGGGGTTGGCAGTCCCCGACAATCACTAGTCCATTCTCTAAGCTTCCTCCATTCTGTACCACACAGGTTGAAGGTACCTGTGTGGACTTCCTGCAGAACTCCCCACACTCCTCTGTCTGACAGGACCCATACAGAACTCTCTTTTCCCTCAGAACTCTCTCTGCACACAGCTTGCAAACATCATCACATGATGGACAAAAAGATACAAAACCCAGACAGTCATCTCACATACCAGAATCTTAACCCTTTCAGTGCTGCAGCTATGCAATACACATTATTCTTGCAACACAAAAGACACTGACAATACATAGACAATTGAATGTACACAGCTATGGTGGGGCCCCATTGTACTGGACCACTATACAACTGTAGCACATACATAAGAAATGACCCATAAGCATTAAAAGTGCACTGAATACACTCATATACATGTAGGGAAAACAATGCGATTTTCACGCACCGAAACCGCTGCTAGGCTGCATTCACACAAGCGCGAATCTCACACAGGTTTTGTGCATTGTAAGAAGCATAAAACTTGCAAGAATATGAACTCCAATCATTTGAATGGAGTCACACACATGAGCGACGTTGCGAGGTAAAAATTTGCTGTATGTCCTAGCAGTTTTCTAGAATGTCCAAGATCAGCTGCCTCCAGTCTCCATCCAGGGGCTTTGACTTTGGGACTTTAAACGTACACCCTGATGGGACCCAAGCATGAAGCCGGTAGCGAGATGTGAACAAGTCCTTTGTTCGTCCGGGATTGGAGGGTTGGTTCAATCCCTGATAAGAAAAACAAGGGCTTCTGTTAATCTGCCTAATTGTGAAATGGAAGTGTCTCATGATATCTCTTTTTGTGATTTTCCAAAATCCTTTAAAACCTCCGGATTCTATATATACTTTTTCTTTTGGAAAGTGAACACAAAGTAATGAAAGGATGTACTTTTATGACAGGTGATGCCCCCTGTACCTCATTGGCTGCACATCTGCCTTACCTGTAGGTCCTGGCAGGCCACTAACATTAAGCTGCAGCTGCAAATGCTTTTCATCAAAGGTGGCCTCGACCTCTGTAACTTCAGGGACCCTGCTGCAAGGTGCGCATTGGGCCACCTGAAAGGGCCTTACCTGCCGGCGGCTCAAAAAGCAGCACCCCGCTCTGTGTTGAGGCGACAGTGTCATGAATCCTCTTTGCCGGTGGCCCCACAGAAGGCGCTCCAAGCACCCCCACATGTATTGATGATTAAGTTTGGCAGCAGGGAGGAGACATTGCCAGTGGTGCTGTAAGTCACAGACTGCATGCACAGGCAGCAAGAGCCAAGCAGGAAGCCGGCATCGGTGCGCTGCACTCCCTAACATGTGTCCCCACCAAACTGCATGAGGAGAGCAGGGAGCCTACAGGGATAGCGAACACAGAGTTACAGGCTGCTGCCGCATACACCAGGAGGAGGATAGCTGGGAGCCCACAGTGCCGGGGATGGGAGACAGGCAGTAAGCTGCAGAGGGCTGCTTAGTGCCATTGCTTACAGCTCACAGACATAACTTTTAGCACCTTCCAGGACCTTCACCTATTGACCCTATCGGGAGCTAGGGGTGTGACAGGGGCGTTCCTCCTGTCAAACCTCTAGCTTCCGGTGGCCTCAAGATACCATAATAACGCGCTGACATGCTGATTTCATTGGCTAGGTTTCATTTTTGATGATTGACTGGCAGTTAGGCCAATCAAAGGGGTTTTGGCATCTAGTACAACACCAGATTGGTTATTTGAAGCAGTGCCTTTTATTGTGATGTCAGTCGATGATATATATATACACCTCCGGCTGCTGTTATCCAACCTGGGGAATAGTAATTAAACCATGCAACCAACGAAACGACTGTCATCACAGCAAGTAATCCGTATCCTTGCGCATAATGAGGAGCAAAGAAGGAAAGACCTCCATATTTTTTCCTAGCTAAGAAGGGATGACCCCATTTACTTCATGCTGCCAAGCAACCCTAGTAGGTATTTTGGGGTTCTTCCAGTTAAGCAATATAACTTTTTTAACAGTAAAGAACAGCAATTGATATAGAGTGCGTGTTACTGTGTCAACCGGAATGTGCCCCACAAGGACAAAGAGATAGATTTTAGGATGCAGGGTGTGCGGGCCCCTAGGTGTGTCTCCATAAACCCAGGGACATCTCTCCAATAGGTCTGCAGAACATGGCATTCCCAAAACATGTGCATGATAGTGCCCACACTCATCAATCATCTCGGGCAGTCTGCATTGGGAATTAGGCCCATGGCACACAAACGGGTAGGAGTATATTAGATTTTGTGCAGGAACTTGACTTGGATTAATCTGTTTCTTGCACTGATCAAGAGCAGCCCTGAGCTGGCCAAAAGCCTGTCTCGGTCGTCTGAGTCCAGGTCTGATAAGCCCCACTTTTCAAGAGCCCCATCTCTCAGTGAAACCACTTTGTCAGTTGTCTATAAAAACAGCACAGTATCTTCAGAGTATTGGACATCTGTGCCAGCTCCTCTAGTCTAGTCAGCACAAGGGGTATGTTTAGACTTCCAAATTGGGCTCCGAGGGCATGACGGTGTTGGTGATATCTAAAGAGGGAGTTATTAGGAAGGCCGGATCATTTCTGCAGTTGTGAGAAGGTACTAAGAACACCATTCTCAACGACATCCCAAAGGGTAGTTATCGCATGACGTCTCCAGAAGATAATGTCTGTCATTCCTTGCAAATTTGGGAGGTTTTGATTTCTCCAGAGGGAAGTATGAGAGGACCATTTTGCTGCCCGGTCCTGTATCAAGTGGAGGGTTATACTTTATACTTTAAGGGTCACCCACATAGGCATAGGCAGGGTATTTATGCGTGAAGTCGGACCCCTTAGCAATAATCTTAAACTTTGTTCAGGACTTACTATTCTGTGTTCAAGCCCCACCACTGGGTTATAGCTAGTAGAGGACAGTCACCACTACGCGCATACAAACTGACTAGCCAGGTAGTAGTAGTTAAAATGGGGGAGGGACAGCCCCCTCTCCCTCTATGGGCAGACAAAGAGTTTCTAGTTTAATTCTCGGCCTGGATCGTAAAGTTGATCAGTGGTTCCTCCTTGTGACGATAATGCATATATTATTGAATTGATGATATATACCTTCAGAATATTAGTTATACAAGAACCCAGGATTATCATGTTGTTGCTCACCAGCTAATGGCAGAGTTCGTAGACTGCCTGCCGCTGGTCAGACTGTAGTAACAGGCAAGAGTGTGCAGCCTCATGGCGGATCAGTGCATTAAGTCAGCAAAAGTCCAGAGTCCGGCTTCAAACCACAGATTACAGACAAACCCATGTTTCACTTGGCCAGTGTCTGCTGCACTTCTTGGTTCTTCTCATGGGGAGGCTAACCCCAGTGGATTTCTTCTCTCTTCTTGGATAGGAGATCATGCATAGAAAACTTGTTCAATGAATTTATACACCTGGCAGCTGAAAGAAACCATCAGAAAGTCACAAGGTATAGAGTTGACCGCCTTTTAGCGGGGTACGGTGGTGGGATATCACCTAAGCAACCAACCAGTATGGGACATCGCTGAACTTTTGTACCTTCCAAAGTCTACTGTTGCCAATGTTATTCAGAAATGGGAAACATCTGGTATGTGCAGCCATGTTCAGGGAGACCTTGTAAACTGACAGAGCAGGGACAACGAAGCCTTGTACCAGCTGTGAAGGCATCATGCACATCATCTGCCGAATACTCACTCAGCAGGTCTCACAGGTCTTGGAACATTCATTAGCACTAGAATCATCTGGTGTAATAGTATCTCATAAAGCACCAACCCTGGGAAATATGTGCCCACCGAGTCTCATGGTAACATCCTCAGAATGGGGTCATGTTATAATAACAAGGCTTCTTGAAATGCGGTCATTTTCCCCATAAAATGTGTCTATGTGCATCAAACTGAAATAGACGGAACTCACAGCAACTGCTTTAAAATACATAACTTCCTAAATTGTAACTCAATCATGTAATTTCCATCATTCAATGTGTCATGTGCAGCGTCCGAGGAGCAGGCCCTCAGCGGGGTAGAGAAAGGCCTTGCCACGGGTGGCTCTACCATCTCTTTCCCGAAAGGGTAGCTCAGGAACCAACCCTGTTACCGCAGGGGGAGTTCACAAAATGGGTAACCGTGGTTACCTGTAGTCCTGTTTGTCACTTGTGACACCACTGTTCCGTCCTCTGCGGCGGATCCCTCAGATGTAAAAAAGTAGTCCATTTAACGGGTATTTTCTGAACAAGAACAGTGAACGGTCGATTCCGTTCGTTTACTTAAACTGTTGAAATTATATCCAAATAAAACAGTCTTTGACAGAAGCAAATGGCAGTGGTGGCACAGGGAGGATTCTCGGGGCATTTGTATAATCCAGAGTCTAAGTTATCAGTAGGATTTCTTTCCCAGCAATCTCTCCCTCTCCTGTCATACACTCATGTTCCTCTCATTTAGCAGCGCTTTTCTATTCCTCCGGATGCATGCGGTACCTGCATTGTACACCCACGCGTTTCCATCATGCCTGGGCTTTCAATTTCTCTACAGACGGTGCCCATAGGTAGGCTCTTTGTAGGGCTAGACCCTGGCGGGAGCAGCAGACCACCTCTCTGACTCTTCCATGTCTCCTCTCTCACTGTCTGTCTGCTTGTCTCTCCACACTGTTGACTTGTCTCATCTTGACTCTAGGCTGCCAGCCTACATAAGTAGTGAATTTAAATGTTTCAGTTTTGGAGCCAATAGCTCCTAAGTAATGTTTTTAGTCTGGAGCCGTGCGCCATCCATCTTAGAGGTGGGACAACCCCTTAGAGGATTCCCATAGTCCCACCAAACCTGATCTGAACCTAATCTAACCATTTGATTGTTTATCTTCCTCTGTAAACTTTTGTTCGTTTTTTTCCTTCCTCTAGATGCCCCATGAGTCCACAGTGGATCATATTCACGTGGATATTAATGAGTCGGAGTCATCGAGGGCCACACGGAACCGCACTTCCTTGGACTTCAAAGATTCGGATTTGAAGCGGCATCAGCTGACTCGCTTTATCAGTGAAATTAAACCCCCCCAACCTATTTCCCCAAACACCACAAGAAATCACACACTGTCATGATGAAGATTACGATAAGGAGGAAGAAGAAGAGGAGGAGGAGGAAGAATAAGCATTGACCTGGGGGATATTGAAGAGATCACTGTAACATTGTACAAGGAAACTTTTGTTCTTTTGGAACACATTACCATGAACACGGAAGATTTTTATTTTTTTCTCCCCGTCCAACAGTTATGAATGCAAATCACTAGATTCCTCCAGGTCCTACATTTCTGTCGGAGAGTACTGATACTGATTAGACATGGCACAGTATTTACCAATTAGTTTCCATATTGTAGCATTTTCCTATCCAATGCCATCCTGCAAAATGTCTGTGAATTAACAAGGCATAAACCTCCTGTGAGCGCATACGTCCTGTACGCACAATGGCGGCTTTCATCGTATCTAGTACCGAAGGCAGAATCCTGAAGAAGAGATTTCTCCCTCATCAATCTGACATTCTGAGCAAGTAGTCTATGAATCTATCAGCAGTTCAGAACACTCCGGCTAAGGGTGCTTTTACAGGGGGCGACTGGTGGGCGCTTAGGCGTTTAACAGCTGTCCCAACAATGATCGCTCCTCTAGAGTGATAGTCATACAGTGAATGGAGTCAATGCGCTAGGTATACCTTCCGGCCATCGGCATCCATTCACAGTTAACAGGTAGTCATACTTTAACATGGGACGCCCATCGTTGGGAATCGCTTGATTGAGCAATTTTTCGCCCGATATTCCACGTAAAATTACCCTTATTTATCTGCAGTGCCTAAAGGAAAGACAGATGCCTGCAAAAATGATGGAAATTGCATCAAGTTCAGCAAGATGGGATATTCTCTAGTAAAGGAGTGATAGCATGTTCCTAAGAATTAGGACATTTGAAATATGGTTTTGTAAACCAGACCATTTATAGGTTAAATTTGGTGCATGTCCGTTGCACCATTTTCTAAATTCCCTGGAATGTGACGAATGACAATAAATGTGTAAATTACACAGTTGTGTGCTGGTTGCGCTCACAATCCAACCACCATCATTTTCCTCCAATGTCCCACAATCCAACCCTCATCATCTTTCTCCAGTGTCCCACAATCCAACTGCCATCATATTTTTCCAATGTCCCACAATCCAATCCCCATTATCTTCCTCCAGTGTCCCACAATCCAACCCCATCATCTTCCTCCAGTCTCCCACAATCCAACCCCCATTATCTTCTACCAGTGTCTCACAATCCAACACCCATCAACTTTCTTGAATGTCCCACAATACAATCCCCATCCTCTTTCTCCAATGTCCCACAATACAACCCCCATCCTCTTTCTCCAATGTCCCACAATCCAACCCCTCTCATCTTCTTCCAGTGTCCCACAATCCAACCCCCCATCCTCTTCCTCCAGTGGCCCACAATTGAACCCCCATCATCTTCCTCCAGTGTCCCACAATCCAACCCCCATCATCTTCCTCCAGTGTCCCACAATCCAACTTCCATCATTTTCCTTCAGTGTCCCACAATCCAACCCCCATCATCTTCCTTCAGTGTTCCACAATCCCCCATCATCTTTCTTTAGTGTCCCACAATCCAACCCCCATCATCTTCTTTCAGTATCCCCCAATCCAACCCCTATCTTCTTTATCCAATGTCCCACAATCCAACCGTCATCCTCCTCCAAGATGTACTCCTACAGTCCCGCAGTCATTCACCTTCCTGCTGTCTCGCTCCTCCACTGCACTCACACTGACAGACAGTGCAGACTCTAGAGACCACAGTGCCTACAGACTGTCTGCATGCGAAGCTGAACAGGTCTGGATGCCATTGCATGGTTTCGGGATGCAGGTCCTACTCTGCTCTGCTCACTCAGTATCCTATGCACTTCCGCCCATTGGTCAGTGTTATGTGTCCTCTGATGGTGCCTCGTCGGTTTGGTAGGATAGGATTCAGGACTAGAGATGAGCGAACGTACTCGTCCGAGCTTGATACTCGTTCGAGTATTAGCGTGTTCGAGATGCTCGTTACTCGAGACGAGTACCACGCGATGTTCGAGTTACTTTCACTTTCATCTCTGAGCTGTTAGCGCGCTTTTCTGGCCAATAGAAAGACAGGGAAGGCATTACAACTTCCCCCTGCGACGTTCAAGCCCTATACCACCCCCCTGCAGTGAGTGGCTGGCGAGATCAGGTGTCACCCGAGTATATAAATCGGACCCTCCCACGGCTCGCCACAGATGCATTCTGACAGAGATCAGGGACAGTGCTGCTGGTGCCGGAGCTGCTATAGGGAGAGCGTTAGAAGTTATTTTAGGCTTCAAGAACCCCAACGGTCCTTCTTAGGGCCACATCTAACCGTGTGCAGTAGTGTGGAGGCTGGTTTTTGCAATGTTGCACATTTTTTTTTGTATATCGACCGTGTAGAGCATTGCGTCCTGCAGTAATTTTACATTGTCCAGGGCCAGTAGTGGTGAGGCAGGGACAGAAGACATATTTAGTGTATATGGGCAGTGGGCCTTTCCAAAAACATTTGGGAAAAAAAATCTATTTGGGCTGCCTGTGACCGTCCTCAGTGTACTGGGTCTCTGCTGGGGGTAGTTGTCCTAATTCATACGCAGCCAGCTGAGTGTTACAGCAGGCTTGCGCAAAATTCTTTTCTGCCTCTCTGTTGCCTCTTACATCACCGCTGTATTCCTGTCCACAAGTGTACTGGGTCTCTGCTGGGGGGTAGTTGTCCTAATTCATTCACAGCCAGCTAAGTGTTACAGCATGCTTGCGCAAAATTCTTTTCTGCCTCTGTGTTGCCTCTTACATCACTGCTGTATTCCTGTCCACAAGTGTACTGGGTCTCTGCTGGGGGTAGTTGTCCTAATTCATACGCAGCCAGCTAAATGTTACAGCAGGCTTGCGCAAATTTCTTTCCTGCCTCTGCTGTGCGTTCCGTAAGCGAAGTCAGCCTCCAACCACAGGCCAATAAGCGGCACATTTAATTACAGCGTTCTGTTTCTGCACTACTGGTAATACACCATGCTGAGGGGTAGGGGTAGGCCTAGAGGACGTGGACGCGGCCGAGGACGCGGAGGCCCAAGTCAGGGTATGGGCACAGGCCGAGCTCCTGATCCAGGTGTATCGCAGCCGACTGCTGTGGGATTAGGAGAGAGGCACGTTTCTGGCGTCCCCACATTCATCTCACAATTAATGGGTCCACGCGGTAGACTGTTATTAGAAAGTGAGCAGTGTGAGCAGGTCCTGTCGTGGATGGCAGAAAGTGCATCCAGCAATCTATCGACCACCCAGAATTCTGCGCCGTCCACTGTTGCAACTCGGAATCCTCTGGCTGCTGCTCCTCCTTCCTCCCAGCCTCCTCACTCTATTACAATGACACATTCTGAGGAGCAGGCAGACTCCCAGGAACTGTTCCCGGGCCCCTGCCCAGAATGGCCAGCAATGGTTCCTCTCCCACCGGAGGAGTTTGTCGTGACCGATGCCCAACCTTTGGAAGGTTCCCGGGGTCCGGGGGATGAGGCTGGGGACTTCCAGCAACTGTCTCAAGTGCTTTCAGTGGGTGAGGAGGACGATGACGATGAGACACAGTTGTCTATCAGTGAGGTAGTAGTAAGGGCAGTAAGTCCGAGGGAGGAGCGCACAGAGGATTTGGAGGAAGAGCAGCAGGATGATGAGGTGACTGACCCCACCTGGTTTGCTACGCCTACTGAGGACAGGTCTTCAGAGGGGGAGGCAAGGGCAGCAGCAGGGCAGGTTGGAAGAGGCAGTGCGGTGGCCAGGAGTAGAGGCAGGGCCAGACCGAATAATCCACCAACTGTTTCCCAAAGCGCCCCCTCGCGCCATGCCACCCTGCAGAGGCCGAGGTGCTCAAAGGTCTGGCAGTTTTTCACTGAGAGTGCAGACGACCGACGAACAGTGGTGTGCAACCTGTGTCGCGCCAAGATCAGACGGGGAGCCACCACCACCAGCCTCACCACCACCAGAATGCACAGACATATGATGGCCAAGCACCCCAAAAGGTGGGACGAAGGCCGTTCACCACCTCCGGTTTGCACCGCTGCCTCTCCCCCTGTGCACCAACCTGCCACTGAGATCCAACCCCCCTCTCAGGACACAGGCACTACCGTCTCCTGGCCTGCACCCACACCCTCACCTCCGCTGTCCTCGGCCCCATCCACCAATGTCTGTCAGCGCACCGTCCAGCCGTCGCTAGCGCAAGTGTTGGAGCGCAAGCGCAAGTACGCCGTCACGCACCCGCACGCTCAAGCGTTAAACGTGCACATAGCCAAATTTATCAGCCTGGAGATGCTGCCGTATAGGGTTGTGGAAACGGAGGCTTTCAAAGGTATGATGGCGGCGGCGGCCCCGCGCTACTCAGTTCCCAGTCGCCACTACTTTTCCTGATGTGCCGTCCCAGCCCTGCACGACCACGTCCACGTCTCCCGCAACATTGTACACGCCCTCACCAACGCGGTTACTGCCAAGGTCCACTTACCAACGGACACGTGGACAAGCACAGGCGGGCAGGGCCACTGTATCTCCCTGACGGCACATTGGGTGAATTTAGTGGAGGCTGGGACAGAGTCAGAGCCTTGGAACGCTCACGTCCTACCCACCCCCAGAATTGCGGGCCCGAGCTCGGTGGTGGTATCTGCGGCGGTGTATGCTTCCTCCACTCAACCACCCTCCTCCTCCTACGCAACCTCTGTCTCGCAATCAAGATGTGTCAGCAGCAGCACATCGCCAGCAGTCGGTGTCGCGCGGCGTGACAGCACAGCGGTGGGCAAGCGCCAGCAGGCCGTGCTGAAACTACTCAGCTTAGGAGAGAAGAGGCACACGGCCCACGAACTGCTGCAGGGTCTGACAGAGCAGACCGACTGCTGGCTTGCGCTGCTGAGCCTCCAACCGGGCATGGTCGTGTGTGACAACGGCCGTAACCTGGTGGCGGCTCTGCAGCTCGGCAGCCTCACGCACGTGCCATGCCTGGCCCACGTTTTTTATTTGGTGGTTCAGCGCTTTCTGAAAAGCTACCCACGCTTGTCAGACCTGCTCGGAAAGGTGCGCCGGCTCTGCGCACATTTCCGCAAGTCCCACACGGACGCTGCCACCCTGCGCACCCTGCAACATCGGTTTCATCTGCCAGTGCACCGACTGCTGTGCGACGTGCCCACACAGTAGAACTCTACGCTCCACATGTTGGCCAGGCTCTATGAGCAGCGTAGAGCTATAGTGGAATACCAACTCCAACATGGGCGGTGCAGTGGGAGTCAGCCTCCTCAATTTTTTACAGAAGAGTGGGCCAGGTTGGCAGACATCTGCCAGGTCCTTGGAAACTTTGAGGAGTCTACCCAGATGGTGACCGGCGATACTGCAATCATTAGCGTCACCATTCCTCTGCTATGCCTCTTGAGAAGTTCCCTGCAAAGCATAAAGGCAGACGCTTTGCGCTCGGAAACAGAGGCGGGGGAAGACAGTATGTCGCTGGATAGTCAGAGCACCCTCCTGTCTATATCTCAGCGTGTTGAGGAGGAGGAGTAGGAGCATGAGGAGGATGACGAGGAGGGGGAAGAGACAGCTTGGCCCACTGCTGAGGGTACCCATGCTGCTTGCCTGTCATCCTTTCAGCGTGTATGGCCTGAGGAGGAGGAGGATCCTGAAAGTGATCTTCCTAGTGAGGACAGCCATGTGTTGCGTACAGGTACCCTGGCACACATGGCTGACTTCATGTTAGGATGCCTTTCTCGAGACCCTCGCGTTACACGCATTCTGGCCACTACGGATTACTGGGTGTACACACTGCTCGACCCACGGTATAAGGAGAACCTTTCCACTCTCATACCCGAAGACGAAAGGGGTTCGAGAGTGATGCTATACCACAGGACCCTGGCGGACAAACTGATGGTAAAATTCCCATCCGACAGCGCTAGTGGCCGAAGGCGCAGTTCCGAGGGCCAGGTAGCAGGGGAGGCGCAGAGATCAGGCAGCATGTACAGCACAGGCAAGGGAACACTCTCTAAGGCCTTTGACAGCTTTCTGGCTCCCCAGGAAGACTGTGTCACTGCTCCCCAGTCAAGGCTGAGTCGGCGGGAGCACTGTAAAAGGATGGTGAGGGAGTACGTAGCCGATCGCACGACCGTCCTCCGTGACGCCTCTGCCCCCTACAACTACTGGGTGTCGAAGCTGGACACGTGGCCTGAACTCGCGCTGTATGCCCTGGAGGTGCTTGCTTGTCTTGCGGCTAGCGTCTTGTCAGAGAGTGTGTTTAGTGTGGCTGGGGGAATCATCACAGATAAGCGTACCCACCTGTCAACCGACAGTGCCGACAGGCTTACACTCATCAAGATGAACAAAGCCTGGATTTCCCCAGAGTTCTCTTCTCCACCAGCGGACAGCAGCGATACCTAAACAATACGTAGGCTGCACCCGCGGATGGAAGCATTGTTCTCTATCACCATCAAAAACGTGGATATCTGTGTATAATATTCATCCTCCTCCTCCTGCTCCTCCTCCTGAAACCTCACGTAATCACGCCGAACGGGCAATTTTTCTTAGGCCCACAAGGCTCAGTCATATAATTTTTGTAAACAATTTTTATACGTTTCAATGCTCATTAAAGCGTTGAAACTTTCACCTCAACCAATTTTTATTTTAACTGGGCTGCCTCCAGGCCTAGTTACAAATTAAGCCACATTAACCAAAGCGATTAATGGGTTTCACCTGCCCTCTTGTTTGGGCATGGGCAATTTTTCTGACGTACATTAGTACTGTTGGTACACCAATTTTTTGGGCCCCACGCCTACAGTGTAATCCAATTAATTTTTTGGCCACCTGCATTAAAGCTGACGTTACATCAGCTGTGTTGGGCACTGCAATGGGATATATTTATGTACCGCTGGTGGGTTCCTGGCACCCACCCATGCTGTCGGTCCACACGGAGTTGTAACTGCATGTGTCCACTTCTAAAGAACCCCAGTCTGACTGGGGCATGCAGTGTGGGCCGAAGCCCACCTGCATTAAATATGACATTACCTCAGCTGTGATGGGCAATGCAATGTGATATATATGCATGTACCGCCGGTGGCTTCCTGGCACCCACCCATGCTGTCGATCCACAGGGACTTCACAATAGGGAGTTGTACCTGCCTGTGTCTATGAATTAAAAACCCCGGTCAGGTTGGGGCATGCAGTGTGGGCCGAAGCCCACCTGCATTTAATCTGATGTTAGCTCTGCTGTCCAGGGCACTTTAATGGGACACATTTATGTACAGCCGGTGTGTTCCAGGGAGCCACCCATGCTGTGGGTGCACACGGAATTCCCATTGCGGAGTTGTACCTGCCTGTGACTATTTATAAAAAAAACGCGGTCTGACTGGGGCATGCAGACACCTTGACAGAATGAATAGTGTGTGGCACATAGGTTCCCCATTGCTATGCCCACGTGTGCAGCTCCTGATGGCGGTGGCACAGGATTATATTTCTCATTGCTTCTGTACAGCATTGTGGGCTATCGCCCCGCCCCTTTTAAAGAGGGTCGGTGCCTAGCCGTGCCAACCCTCTGCAGTGTGTGCCTGCGGTTCCGCCTCATGGCAGACGCACTTATAAATAGACATGAGGGTGGTGTGGCTATGAGGCCAGCGTGTGGCATGAGTGCAGCTGAAGGCTGCACAGGGACACTTTGGTGTGCGCTGTGGACAGTGCGTCGTGCGGGGGGGGGGGGGGGTTGGACAGCATGTAACCCGGGAGAAGTGGCAGCGGAGTGTCATGCAGGCAGTGATTGTGCTTTGTTGGAGGTAGTGTGGTGCTTAGCTAAGGTATGCATTGCTAATGAGGGCTTTTCAGAAGTAAAAGTTGTTGGGGGGGGGGCCCACTCTTCCGGTATTGAGGCTTAATAGTAGGACCTGGGAACTTGAGATGCAGCCCAACATGTAGCCTTTCGCCTGCCCTATCCGTTGCTGTGTCGTTCCCATCACTTTCTTGAATTGCCCAGATTTTCACAAATGAAAACCTTAGCGAGCATCGGCACTATACAAAAATGCTCGGGTCGCCCATTGACTTCAATGGGGTTCGTTACTCGAAACGAACCCTCGAGCATCGCGATAATTTCGTCCCGAGTAACGAGCACCCGAGCATTTTGGTGCTCGCTCATCTGTAGTCAGGACACATCCAGCTCCTCGCCTTCCCCGGATGCTGCCACTTCGAAAATCTGACTTAGAGAGAGAGAGCTGAGTGCTAACTCACTGCTAAGGGGTCCTAAAGGACTCACAGACACAGGCGCTGCGCACCGCTAGGTCAATGCTATTTTGTTTTATTTTCTCTTTATTAGTAAGAAAGTTCTATACTTTAGTTTTATTTTTCTCGTTGCAATTTTCATATACGTCTTTTTTTCCCCATAAAGGCTTTCATGACTTTTTTCATACTTAAATAGTACTTGTTATTCTGTATGATGACTAGATATTCTATACCATGCCTAGGGAAAATATGCAGCATATTTAACTCAAACACACATTTCATACTTTGCCTAAAAGCCTGGCATGTTCTGTAGATTGCCTATGCATTCTATACATTTCTGCTTTTCACACTCTGCCTGTACTCAATGTGCTCCCCCTAGTGGTTGCTGCAGGTAGACAGAATATAATCTCTTTTTAAACTATAGACATCTGGAGACCTGTGTCAGGAAGTTAGAGCTCTAACCCCTAGATTTTTTAATAAATTGATTACTACAGTATTTATGACCTAAAAATGACATGGTGTGGTTGCTCACATTAAACCCTAACTGCACACACATAGTCTTTAAAGGGGTTGTCCAATTGTCAACTATTCATGGCCTATCCTTAAGATAGGCCACTAATAGTAAGTCAGTGGGGTGTGATACCCAGAACCCCTACCAATCAGCTTGTTGACAGGGCAATGTGCTTATGGACTAAGCTGATTTCTGCAGGAAGCAGGCCTGGTATTACATGCAAAATTCTCATTCACTTCAATGAGAGCTGTGCCTGCAATACCAAGTCTGACCTCTACAGTGAAAACGGAGTTGTCTGCGTTCTGCAGATATCAGCTCAGTTCATAAAGCACAGTGGCCTGTTAAACAGCTGTTTGGAGGGGTCATTGATGGCAGACCCTCACTAATCTACAATTGATGGCCTTGCCCGAGGAAAGCTCATCAATAGTTGTCAACTGAACAACCGCTGTAAAACCTTTACAGAATCTCTGTCTCTTCTGACAGAAAGCTCTCCTGCAGGGTGTATCTTCTGCGGGTAGTACATGTTGCCGAGCAAGCATGTGATTCCTGTACGGGTGGCCACCATCTGCGCACATGATGCTACATGTATTGATGGGGTCCTAAGATATTCTGTCTGTCCTACCTTAGGATAAAACCTTAAGAATACTGCAAGATATGGTGGCTTGGGGGAGTTTAATCATGTAAGTGTATGCCTGGCCATGGGTGACTATCCCGGTATGTGATGTTCTACTTACCTTCATCTATTGACAGACGTCCGTTACCAGAAGTTGTGACCACAGCGGCCAATGATGTCATATGATTGTGGAAAACAGTGTTTTGGTCGTACGGAAATCCCCCGAAGCTTCTCATGATAACCCATCTCGGCCGGTGGTCTTGGTATCCGGATACTTTGTCACAACCCGCTGTCCTTGTATTAATGTTGCTATAACATTTTTATTTAGATTCTTCCATTTTTTTAAGATTTTGTGTGTTTAATGATGACCGACCGATGCCGCGCCGTTACGTCTGGTTTCCTTCCAGGACGTTTTACGACACGCGTATCCGGTTTGTTGCATTATTTTGTTTACTGAAAGTGACCAATATATCGTAGTATTATTTCAGCGTTCTCATTTAGGACAATGCTCTGCAACCTCTGGACCTTCAGCGAGTGGGAAACTACAAATCCCAGCATGCCTTGCACAACAGCTGGAGATTCACAGGTGGCAAAGCAGGTATTCAGAGCTGTGACTGTACGGTAAGTCTGGTGCATATTCCCAGATTATTACCCTTATATTACTTTTAATCGGAGATGATTTATATTAAGTATTAGAAACCTGTAACTATTCAGCAGTTATGGTACTGTATCTATCGTTCTTCCTGGCTGCCTAGAATCGGATAGGCATGCTGGGACTTGTATTCCAACAGCTAGAGAGCTGTAGGTTGTCTCTAAGTTCTGTTGGTAAAGTTCACTGGTGTCTCCACCCCATTACCTTACACTATATAACTACTCTATCCCCGAACTGGTAACTGGTCCATCCAATGATAACTAGGAAATGGATCTGAGGCTTCACTGTTTTAGGACTTTCTAAAGGGGTTGTCCTATATCAGGTCTTCCAAGCTGAGATGAGAAACTTGCAGCTGGTTTCCTGACCACCTCGCCAGCCGTTACAGAAGCAGCAGGGTTCAGCAGTCGTAATTTGTTTCCATAATTCCCACTGAAGTAAATGGGTGTTACAGAAATGGTGTAAGGCTTCCATGCTTGGCTGTTTCCTTAAAGGAATATTCCATGGGATAGAGGATAACTAGCTGATCGATGGAGGTCCTACTGCTGGAAACTCCACCGATCCTGAGAATGGGGGTCTGGTTGGTCCTCATATGATAGGAGTGGAGATCACACAGGGGCACTGGTATTATCTTCACTTTAATGAAAGCATTGGAGATTGCCAAACGCTTGAACTTGGCAATTTCCGGCGCTCTCATTAAAATGAATGGAGCAACAGTGCAGCTGCGCAATATATACTTTGTTCATATGGAATCTGATCAGACCTGTCCTTCTCGGATCCCAGCGGCGGTCAGACCTCCACCGATCAGCTAGTTATTTCCCCCGTGGATAACTTGTTGAACCCAGATCCCCCTTTCAGTTGTGGAATTAGCTGCAGGTTTCTCATCTCAGCTATAAAGATACATGAACTAATTAATAAGCACAGAACTATGGACCTAAAGCAGCATGATGAAAGTGGGGATTCACTTTAATGGGGGTTTACCCACAACATTTCTTTATGGCATTTCAACGAGATCCTAAGAGCAGAAGTATTTACTGCAATGGGGCATGACCCCCACATGCATGGGAATGGGTACCGAGCATTGATCGCACTTCCTCCACGGTGTAAGAGAAGCATTCGCACGTGCCCCCTTCTGCTCGATTCTGTTACACTTAGCTTTGAGACATAGTTTTGCCGAATGATGTCTATTCCACAGCCCTGTCTGTTCGATTCTGATCGGTGATCTAGAAAGCACATGTTTGTGAACCCTGCACAATGAAACAGCCTTTCTACGGATACTTAACATTTTGGGATGAAAACACAAACTCCAGACGGCCACCCATTGTGACAAGCTGGAGTTCTCTGCACCGTAATTGCAGGCATGCTTCTGGTTTAGAACACAGCTTATTTCTAATCGTGATTGTTTTTTTCCCCTTTTCTGATATTTCGATCTGGAATTGGTTTATTTTCTTTACTGGTTTGTAAATCACACTATACTGTATAATCAATAAATTTTAAGAAATTGACATTTTCATGGTTTTGCTTTCAGTCTGGTGTTGTGGTGTTCTGTCCTGGACAAATAAAGGCGGTAAAAGAGTGAAACAGAATCATTGCCAAAAAAAGTAAAAATAATCCAAAAATATATTGTACACCCCCACCTTACTGGGACCGTGGAGACTCTTTAGAAGAATAGGTGGATTAGAGTTCAAGGACAATGATCAAATTTAGGGTTACTCAGTTTGGGTTGAAAAAAAAAGGCAGTTTAGGAGCAATTTAATGACAATAAATAAGAAGGAAGTCAACATAAAAGGTCAACAACGCGGAAGTCAAAGTAGTAAATAGTTTCGTATTCCTTGGGTTCCTCATTCATCATAGTGTCACCTCGACAGGTGAGATAAAGCGTCTATTAGCACTGGGGCGTACGGCCATGGTGAGCATGGACCCAATATGGAAGTGCAAGGATGTCTCCATCAAATGAAGGTTAATCATAGCCATCGTCTTCCCGATTGCATCATATGGCTGTGAGACGCGGACATTAAGGATGACAGCAGAAAATTGACACTTTCATGCTGTGGTGTTGGAGAAAAAGTCTATGAATCCCCTAGACAGCTAGCGTCACCAACAAATCTATCTTGGGCATATCAACCCAGAGGTGTTCCTGGAAGGCAAGATCACGAAAGAGGGACCAACTTACTTTGGACACGTGATGAGGGCGTATTTGCTGGAAAAAGAGATGCTACTTCTAACGGTCAGTGGTAAAAGGAGACCGGGAAAACAAAAGACGTTGGCTGGATGTCTTCAAGAAGGACACGGGAATGGACATCAGGCAAATGAAACCTGCCATAGAGAAGCATGGAGAGGACTACAGAATGTCCAATAGTCGGAAACGACTGAATGGACAGAATTGGAATTTGGAATAACCAATGTACAAATCTATGAATGGATAGTACAGAGATCGCTCTAATGATCTTTTTACAGGACTGTAACAACAGAAGCATCCTCTACATCTAGAGGAAAGGTTTTACCATCATCATAGATGGGGATTCTTTACTGTAAGAGCAGTGAGACTAAGGGACTCTCTGAAGAAGATCAAGAATAGTCTGGATGCCATTCTTGAAAATCTATTACAAATTATGTGTATTAAATTTTCGGAGATGAGACCTTGATCCATATAATTGCATATAATTTTTACTGTTGGCTGATTTTGGCGTTACTTTATTAAAGCAGAATTTGTAAATAGGTTTTCTAATTTACCTGCATTATTTAAAGGGGTTTACCAGAATTTCAAGTTATTCCCTACCCACAGGGATAACTTGCTGATCGGTGGGGTCTCACCACTGAGACACCTGCCAATCTTGAGAATGGGACTCCTGTGCCCGGCTCTCCTATCACTGCGGGAGTCGCTTCTCCCCATACAGTACTGTCACTCTGAATGGAGCGCTGGCTGCACATGCACGGTCAGTGTTCCATTCATTTCAATGGGGCTGATGAAAATATCGAAGCTGTTGTTGCTCGGGTATCTTAGCATTCCGATTGAAAGTGAATGGAAACCCTAAAAAAAACAAGCAAAAAAAAAAGGTAAAGTTGGAAGGGACCTCCAGGTTCATCGAGTCCAACTTCCTGCTCAATGTAGGATTCACTAAATCATCCCAGACAGATGTCTGCCCAGCCTTTGTTTGAACACTTCCATTGAAGGAGAACTCACCACCACAATCGTATATCATTTTAATCATACCAACCCACACAAAGAAACTTATCTCATTTACACCACATGGTGAATGCTGTAGAATTGATGTTTCTTCACTCTCCTCCCAAAAAATAATAAATTATGTAATACATTATATATTCTCCGAAATCATACAAATAAGACTTACAGCTGGCCATGCACCGACCAAGCCCTCATACTGCTATGTCAATGGAAAAAGAAAAAAAAGTTATGGTTTTTCAAAAGGGGAGATGAGAATCCCCCCAAAAACTAGATTCAAAGTAGGCTGCGTCCTTAAAGCAGTTTTCCAGGGAAATACTATTGATGACCTATCCTCAGAATAGGTAGAGAAGGAACACCAGCAGCACTCGTGTAGAACCAAACTTGTATAATTTTTTTTTGCTGTACTACTCTTTTTTTTCCAAAGACATTTAGTTTTTTAAAGTTATTTTCTGCCGCCATCTTCTGCATGCAATAACTTTTTTATTTTTCTCTCCACGTGGTTGAGTGAGGGCTCATTTTTTGCGGGATGTCCTGTAGTTTCTGATAGTACCAATGTGCAATAAATACAACTTTTTGATCACTTTTTATTGCATTTTTTCTAGGAGACAGGTACCTGAAAAAGTGCATTTCGGGCGCTCTTTACTTTTTGTTCAGACGCCGTTCACCGTGCGGGGTAAATAATGCACTACTTTGATATTTCGGACTTTTACAGACGTGGCGATACCAAATATGTATTTTTTTTAGTATGTAGATTTGTTAATTACAGATTTGGTAAAATGGGGCTGATTTAAACTTTTATTCCTTTTTTTTTTTTACAATTAATAAAACTTTGCTGTTCTCACATTTACTTTTATATAAAGTCTCCCTGGGGGACTACAACATGCAATGCTTTGATTGCTTTTGCAGTATGACATAATGCTACAGCATTACGTCATACTGTAATTTGACAGGCAGTCTATCAAGCCACCCCACTGGGATGGCTTTATAGGCAGTCTCCTAAGACAGCCCTGGGGCCTTTTGAAAGGCCCCCGGCTGCCATGACACCTGCATGGCTCCCCCGATCTCACCGCAGGGGTGCTGCACGGCTGATTGCAGCTATTGGCCGCGAGTGTCAGCTGTAATAAACAGCTGACGCCCGCGCTGTATGAAGAGAGGTCGCCCCGCGACCTCTCTTCATACATACCCCGACGCTCAAGGATGTTAATGTACGTCCTGGAGTGGGAAGGGGTTAAGAGTATTGAAGCAATAGATTGTAAGTGCAGCAGCCCATAATCCACATTTATGTTCAATAATACAAGGGAATATATAGATTAAATAAACCAAAAACGAGGGATAACAGAACAATATAACAATAAACTTTATGAATCAAAAAACAGAAATAAATTCAAGGGAAAACAGTGAAAACACTTGGAGGAGAGGACGACACGGCAAAGAAAGCGCTGCATCATCAACCAGGAAAATCTGAAAAAAATACAAAAACCAACATTAATATTTAAAAACCGTTATCACAAAGACAATTATAACAATACTAGAAGAATCTGCCCACAGAAATGGTAGACTAGATGAAGGGCATTAAATGGTACTCAGTATTGAGGCCTCCTGGGGACAATCTATTCAGGTTATGAATCCACAGTACTTCTCTTTTTATCAATAGCCATTCCCTGTCCCTCACCTCTCGGTGTGACAGGAACATGATCAATCACTTGAAGTCTAAACTGACTGATATTATGTTTTTTTCAAGAAAATGGTTTGATATTGGGTGTCCTTATTGCCCGTTCTTATGGTGCTTTTATGGTTTGTCATTCTTGTCCGGACCTGCATCGTGGTCTCCCCAACATATGCCAACCCACAGGGGCACAGGATGGGGTAGACTACGAAGGAGGACCATCAAGTGTATCTACCCTTAATCTTATAACGTTTACCCGAATGCGGATGACAAAAGGAATCCCCCCTGACCAAGTTGCTGCAACAGGCGCAAATATAGCAAGGGAAATTTCCATTCTTAAGGGCAGCCAAAACTCTGTGAGTGTCAGTCTGAGAAAAATTTGAAGACACGTGGGTCACTAATCTGTCCCTCAGGTTGTATCTCCTATAGGACATAAGTGGCCTGTTTTGAAATGCCAAGATCTGGCTACAAACAATAGAAAGTATGGACCAATGCTTGTTGAGGATATTGAAAATATGTCCGCTCGAGGTGCCATATGAGCTGGTAAATGGAATCCTAGTTGGAAAATGGTCTCTTTTTCTCTTGGGGACAACGAGTTCACTCCTTTCCTTCCTTCTCACCTCCTCAATAGTTTTCTTGATTAAATTAGGGGGATATCCCCTACCAATAAATCTATTCCCCCATTTCACCTAATCTTTTAGAGAGTTATCAGCAATCATATGAACCCGTAGGAGCTGGCTTCAATGGAGCAAATTGACCATGCTCCTTGGGTGATTGCTGTTGTGATGTAATGTACTATTACGATCTGTGGGTTTAGTGAAGAGGTCTGTTATCAGTTTTTTTCAACTTATCTCATATAGAGAACCCATTCTTGCATATCCTATTAGGATGCCCCAGCATTAATAGTGTGTGAGGAGTATGCCTCATCTATGGGGTGGAGCAGAAGCGTCTCGTCCTGAAGGATGTAGCAGCTCATGTACAGCATTAGATAGGATATTCATTGCTGTCAATCAGGACTGTGTAATACTTATTTTTGCCTGTAGCAGCGCTGCAGAGACATTGACCACTTGTTGCTGTGATCCCTCAATGCCAACCATCTAGTGTGGAGCAAATACAAGTCCTGGACGGTATGATGTCCCAGTCTGGGGAGTCTCATACTCACTTGTTATTCCAGGGTCTTGGTGGTGCAGCAGCACAAGATGGATCTAAATAGCCTAAATTTAGAGAAAAAGAAGTGTGAGACCAACAAGAACAGACAAATGTTGTGGCGACAGTAGAGATTAGTGAATAGGGTTTATACTGAAGAAAAGAGCAATAGTGGGGAGCTTCATCAGAGATGACAGTGAAGGCTGGTGACATAAAGGAGCTCAATGGGGCCTATTAGAAAGCCTTGGATGACAAGATTTTGTTATCCAAAAGTGGCAATTTTGGTACATGTTCCAAAACTGAAACTTTGGAGGCACTTAAATTGGGCCTTGGCACTTTTTCGTAATTGGGCAAGGCTCGGCTTTAAGGGGATGGCTGCGTCCAGCTCATCACATTTGCTATAAACTGGCATAGATTATAGCCAAAACCTACTCAAGCTCATAGCTGGCATATGTTTGCATCTGGAAGCTCGCACCTCTTAACACATTTGTCGCTCATAGATGAGCACAGTGTTTGCTTAGACCGGCGTGTGAAGCATCAATCTAAGTAAATAGACCCCGATGGTTGTGATGCATGTAGGAGGGATAGGAGAGACACAACCTCTGTCTTCCTTGCATTGCTCCGTGCACAGTTCTATGGTAGTATTAATCTAAAACCTAGTAATCATGTGAATGTTATAACATGTGCTTTGTACATAGGGAAATGCAGCAGAGAAACAAAATGTGTCCTCCCTGCTTCAAGGAATCTCAATGAAAGAAATGCAATGTAAGCATTATTGAAATTAGAATTTACCGAGATGGAAGACGGCTGCTGGTACGGCGGCTCTCGCTGCTCCTGCTGTGGAGAGGAATATCAATGGAACACAAATACTGTAAATATCCAGTTATATAATACTTTTAGGCACTGGTGTAAATTGTGCTGTATAATATCTGTAAGTTAAAGGGGTTGTTTGGTTACCGGACAACATGTTTTCTTAGCACCCACTTTACTATTACTAATAGTTTTTTTTTATCACAGTGGGTGCTTAAGGGGGCATGTTGTCTTGCAACCAGAAAGTCCCTCTAACTTCTTGCCATCCTGATTGGCCAACTGGAATCACCTAGCTATGGCCAATTCAGGATGCCATTAGCAGAAGTATTTCCTTGTAGAACATCTACAGTATTAGATACAGTGACTTACAAGGTCTGTTCTGGGGACAAAGTCTATATAAAAAGTTACAGGAGCTACCGAGATAATGCCACTAAATGACTTACATGTTTCTCCGCAGACATTTCGGAATCCACCATTTTCGGGTTCTGAAAACAAGACATAATCAGATACAATGGATGAGAGGAGAACAGATGATATTATCAGACCATAAGATTCTACATATGGATATTGTTCTGTGTAATGTTCTTTAGCTACTACCATAAATGAGACAACACTACCAGTGTGGAGTAGAACTGTTTCAGGTTAAAAAAAAATTAGTTCTGTTGCAGACTAAACTTTTAGCAAAGTTTGACTCAAAGAAGGTTTCACTGATTCGGTTTACTCAACAATATCCTTTAGTAGAAATCCAGCTCTGTACCTTCTAGAATCTTCCTGGAGGGATTCCATGCTTGCCCAAGCCTGCTTTACACTGTGTTGTATAGGCCTATAATGGAGAACGCAGGTCCAGTTATAATCATTGATAGTTGTTCAATTGGAAACTTACAAAAAAGAATCTCATCTATAGAATCTGTTCCTACCAAACTGAAGGACCATAAAATGCAGATCCAATAGTGAAACCGTCTGGACAACCCTAATCTACAATGTAATAAAACGCATAAAGTCACCACATAATAGAAAATAATAAGCTTTCTACCAACCTGCAGATGGTCTCTTCGACAAGATCTAATGTCTCTACTTCGTCCTCCACATCTTCCTCCCTTTAGAATAAACAGGGTAAAACATAGGTACAGAATTCTGAAAGCCAACAAGAAAACAAGAACAAAAACCTAAACTACAACTATCTAGTGATTCCACACTTGGCCAGGCCTCCTTCACATGATGTTTCATAGGCCTATAATGGAGAACGCGGGTCCAGTTATCATCATTGATAATTGGTCAAGTGTGAACATACAGAAAAAAAATATCATCTATACAATCTGTTATTACCAAAGTCAAGCATCATAAAATGTAAATCCAATAATCGGTCTTGTCACCTCAAATCTACAATGTTCTAAAATGTATATAGTCATCATATAATAGGAAACAATAAGCCTTCCACAAACCTGCTGATGGTCCCTCCTTCCTCCTCCTCCTTCTCCTCCTCCACCTCCTCCTCCTCCTCCTCCTCTTCCTCATCTTCCTCCCTTTTGAATAAATAGGATAAAATATAGGCACATTATTTTGAAAGTCAATAAGTAACTAAGACCAAAAAGCCAAAACTACAACTATATAGTAGACAATAACTTATACAACAATTTCCTCACACACTGCTGGAACTGATCTCCCTTTCGTTATGAGTGGGGGTCCTGATCCATGACTATGGCAGTGGCAGAGAAGTCATGTAATAGGAAATAATAAACTTTCTACCAACCTGCTGATGGTCTCTGCGACAAGATCTAATGTCTCTTCTACATCCTCCACATCTTTCTCCCTTTAGAATAAACAAGGTAAAACATAGGTACAGAATTCTGAAAGCCAATAAGAAAACAAGAACAAAAACCTAAATTACAACTATCTACTGATTCTACGCTTGGCCAGGCCTCCTTCACATGATGTTTCATAGGCCTATAATGGAGAACGTGGGTCCAGTTATCATCATTGATAATTGGTCAAGTGTGAACATACAGAAAAAAAATCTCATCTGTACAATCTGTTCCTACCAAAGTCAAGCATCATAAAATGTAGATGCAATAATCGCTCTTGTCACCTCAAATCTACAATGTTCTAAAATGTATATAGTCATCATATAACAGGAAACAATAAGCCTTCCACAAACCTGCTGATGGTCTCTCTTTCATCCTTCTCCTCCTCCTCCTCTTCCTCTTTCTCCTCCTTCTCTTCCTCATCTTCCTCCCTTTTAAATAAATAGGATAAAATATAGGCACATTATTTTGAAAGTCAATAAGTAACTAAGACCAAAAAGCCAAAACTACAACTATATAGTAGACAATAACTTATACAACCATTTCCTCATACACTGCTGGAACTGATCTCCCTCTCGTTATGAGCGGGGGGTCCTGATCCATGACTATGGCAGTGGTAGAGAAGTCACATTCACCAGCTATGCCCAACCATTGTTATAAATATAATCCTGCTTCTCCTAGACTTACGGAATTGTCTCCAGACCGGGCCACAAAGATACTTCATTGTATTTGAATCTCCTACAATAGAAAGCAGAACTGTGGTTAGAATAATCAATAATTATGTGACGCTACACAGAATCCATCTATATATAACTCATCTCTCTCAGGGAAACACATAGGAATACATTGTAGCATCTCCTCCTCTATATATAATGATAGGTAACACAAGAAGGTTGTATTTTATCTAAACATTGTATCCACAACAGCCTCCTCCTACATGACTCTGTAGGGTAACACTAGAGAAATACAAGCATTATTCTATATGGTAAGTACCGGAATAATGGCCTCGCCTCCTCCACCTTCTGCATCCAACTGTTATAAGAAGAAACATGACAAATATTATATATACAAGTTATAGAAAGTACCAGGAATATACATTATACTACTGGCATCAGATATAACATCCAGTACAGTCAAACACTGGAGCTCCGGCCCATAGAGGATAGTGTTATATCTATTGGGTGATGTAAACTAGATGTTGGGGGTAAAAGGCCCAGTAACAGGGGCCACACAAATTCTATAGGACTCTTTACAATGATTACTTTGGAGCGAATCAAACCAGTAGAACCCTGTTTTGGGTCACACTTTGCTAAAAGTTTGGTTTGGCATGAACCCGAACTGAGCTTTTAGCAAAGTTCTACCCAAAACAGGGTTCACTGGTTC
This sequence comes from Eleutherodactylus coqui, assembly GCF_035609145.1. Lineage (NCBI taxonomy): Eukaryota > Metazoa > Chordata > Amphibia > Anura > Eleutherodactylidae > Eleutherodactylus > Eleutherodactylus coqui. The sequence goes on along the minus strand of NC_089840.1, from coordinate 235,045,280 downwards.
AGTCCGTTCAAAATTAGTCGTGAACACTGGTGGATAACACTGTCTAAGGGCCATAAAACCCTGTATATCACTCTGAGTGTTTATAGGGCTTTTATAGCTCCTAGACAATGGTATACATGGGTTTTAGGGGTTTTGCTGAACTTCTAGCTTGGTTCAAACTAAGGGTGAACACCCACTTGTGTTTTTTTAACACTGCGACATCGCTGCGTTTTTTACGTGATTGTCAATGGGGCTTTCTAATGTTAAAAATACATTGCAAGTTTGCGTTTTGTGATTTTTGTGCGATGCGTTTTTAACATTAGAAAGTCCCATTGATAAACGCAGTAAAAAAAAAGCAGCGATATCGCAGCGTTAAAAAACCACAAGTGGGTGTTCACCCTAATTCAGACTGAATCAAACTTTTTACAAAAGTTTTGCAAACCAACTGAATTTCTCGAAAGTTCACTTGTCACTAAACATGACACACATACTTCTCATCAGGGAAATCTTCCTCCTCCTCCTCATCTTCCTCCCTTTAGAATAAATAAAAAAAACATTAATACATAATTTGTAAAGCCAATAAAAACCAAGACCAAAAAAGCATAAACTACAATTATATATTAGACAACTTATATAACAATTTCCTCATACACTGCTAGAACTGATCTCCCTCTCGTTATGAGCGGGAAGGGGGGGGGGGGGGGTCCTAATCTATGACCATGGCAGTGGTAGAGAAGTCACATTCACCAGCTATGCCCAACCTTCTTATAAATATTAACCTGCTTCTCCTATAGACTTACGGAATTGTCTCCAGACTCGGTGGCCAAGAAACTTCACAAAATTTGAATCGCCTACGATAGAAAACACAACTCTGGTTAGAATAATCAATAATCATGTGACGCTACACAGAATCCATCTATATATAACTCATCTCTGTCAGGGAAACACATAGGAATACATTGTAGCATCTCCTCCTCTATATCACTCAGTATGGTAACACTAGAGAAATACAAGCATTATTCTATATGGTAAGTACCGGAATACTGGCTTGGCTCTCTTAACCTTCCGGATCCATCTGTTATAAGAATAAACAGGACAGATATTATATATACAGTTTATAGGAAGTACTAGCAATATACATCATACTACTGGCATCAGATATAACATCCAGTACAGTGTTGGTCTATTGGGTGATATAAACTAGATATTGGGGGTAAAAGGCCCAGTAACAGGGGCCACACAAATTCTATAAGACTCTTTACAATAATTAGCATTAAGCGAATCATACCAGTAGAACCCTGCTTTGGGTCACACTTTGCTAAAAGTTTGGTTTGGCATAAACTCAAGGCAAGCTTTTGAAAAGTTCTGCCCAAAACAGGGTTCTACTGGTTCAGTTTGTTCACAACCAGTCCTGGTGTATAACCAAAAATGATACACATACTTCTTGTCTGGGTAATCCTCCTCCTTCTCCTCTACACTTTTCTCCATTCTAGTAGAGAGTAAGGAAGACAATGAGAATTAAACATCAATGACTCCTGGGACATCTTAAGATGTAGACAAACATTTATAATAGACAGATATGTACTTCTAATTTACTAGACCCAACCTGAAGCTAAGACCTTTACCTCTATTGTATTTATACCCAACCTGTTTCTGCACCTCTAGACCTGAACCCAAAGCCTGAGCACCAACCCATCGATCCCCAACATCTATTAACTACATAGTCAGAGAAATTGTACATTTACAATAGAGATGAACTTACCTGAAAATATGACAACCGCTCAACAATCGCTCAACAATATCTCACAAAACGCTCTCAATGCTACTAGAGGGAAAAAGAAGAGTTTACAGAAAAACGATCACAGTATTTCCCTGAGAAGTGTCTGCTGATACACTTATAGGATGGAGAGAAGTGAGAGCGGAGAAGAGCCGACAGCTGGACTTACATAGGGGAGACATATGGGAAGAGGTGAAGAAATGCCAAAAAATAATGGTGGACACAAGAAGATCCTCAGAGAGCAGACTTACCTCCACTAGCAACTACAACCCTCAACAGAATGTTAGCGCTGGGGCTCCTTATATACCAGGTGCAATGTCATAATCCCAACATTCCGTGGCCATGTATGAAAGCATCAGCTGTTATTTAAAGGGACAGTACGAGGCCACACAGCCAATCCCATGTAATGTAGATGAAATGGGAAACTCTTCCCATTTGACACCTGATATATAATATTATTCTGGTGTCATTTTTGCCTAATATACACCTGTACATACATATAGCTATAAACCACACATCTGTACACAAATACGACATACACAGTATATATACAGGTACACATACATACATATACTATACAGGTACTGTGTATGGGCACATATATATGTGAACACACAAATCTAAGTATATAGACACCTGATAAATCCATGCACATAAATATTATATATATATAAAGGCAAAATCCCTCACTGTCTGACTCACCACTACTTCTCTAACTTCCCGGTGTTGCACTAGTGTGAAATTTGTCATGCCCATTCTTTAAGTCTTAGATAGGAAAAGTAAAGGGGTCACAACTTGATTATTCAATCGTAAGTGTAAAAGTAAGTGAACCCTATGTTATGTAACTTCCCGGTGTCATAGAAAGATGAAATTTTACATGACTATTCTTTTGGTCATAAATAGGAAAAGTAAAGGGGTCACAACGTGATTGATCAATTCTAAGTGCAAAAGTAAGTGACCCCCTATGTAATGTACCTAATCTGATTCTCTAACTTCCCAGTGTCATACAAACTTGAAACTTGGCACAACCGCTCTTTAGGTGTCACACAGGAAAAGTAAAGGGGTCACAACTTGATTATTTTATTCTAAGTGTAAAAGTAAGTGAACCCTATATTACATAACTTCCCGGTGTCATACAAAAATTATATTTGGCATGACCATTCTTTAGGTCATAAATAGGAAAAGTAAAGGGGTCACAACTTTATTGATCCATTCTAAGTGTAAAAGTAAGTGACCCACTATGTTATGTAACTTCCCGGTGTCGTACAAATGTGAAATTTGGTATGACCATTCTTTACGTCCTAGTTAGGAAAAGTAAGGGGTTGCAACTTCAGTATTCAATTTTAAGTTAAAAAATAAGTGACTCCCTATGTTATGTACCTAATCTAACTCCTTAACTTCCCAGTGTTGTATAAACTTGGAATTTGGCACAAGCATTCTTTATGTCCCACATAGAAAAGGAAAGGGGTCACAACTTGATTATTCAATGCTAAGTGAAAAGTAAGTGAACCCTTATGTAATGTACCTAGTCTGATTCTCAAACTTCCTGGTGTTATACAATCTTGAAATTTGATGCAACCATTCTTTAGGTCCTATATAAGAAAAGTAAAGGGGTCACAACTTGATTATTCAATTCTAAGTGCAAAAGTAAGTGACCCCCTATGTATTGTAAAAAATAAGATACATCTGTACTGCACAAATGTGAAATTTGGCACAAGCATTCTTTATGTCATAAATAACTGACCTCTATGTGTATATACTGAGAACAATCTAACTGACCTCTGTGCATATACTGAAAAGCTATAAAGTATATAAGGAAGCGGCCATGGACTGCAGGCATGGAGCATGCCTTTAAGGCTAAGAAGGGTAAGCAACCCCCAGTCTGGGGTTAAATTGGGATAAAAAGGGGCATTACCTTTAAGGGTAAAAAGTGAGGACAGTGGGAGGGGTGGCACATTCTGGCAAGAGATATTGGAACACGCAGTTTGAGGAGAATCTAACACTCCTCTATATTATTAAGGCAAATAGAAAAGGTGTCAAAGCGTAACAAAGTAATTATTATGGGGGACTTTCATTATCAGAATATAATATGGGAAAACGAAACCTGCAAATCTCACAAGGGTTTATAAGTTCTTGAGAACAATTAAAGATAACTACCTTACCCAACTTGTGCAGGAGCCAACTAGAGGGAGGGCCACTCTGGACTCATTGTTAACCAACAAACCAGACAGAATCTCGGGGGTGCTGGTTGAGGAACACTTGGGAAATAGTGACCACAATATAATTAGCTTCCAGCTGTCATTCAAGAAGAAGGGAGCGACAAAAAAACTGAACTTGAGTAAAGCAAAATTTGATCATCTCAGAACTCTGATGGGTAACATTAATTTGGACAACATCCTCATAAATAACTGTACATATGACAAATGGGAGAAGTTTAAAAACATCCTAATGACCTCGTGTAAACAGTTCAAACCCTTTTAAAATAAAAGAACTAGAAATAAATGGAAACTAATGTGGCTCGACAAGACGGTAAGGGGGCAATAAATGAAATAAAGAAAGCGTTTAAACCACTAAAGAAAAAGGCAACAAAGAAGCGCTAAAATCATACAGGAAAAAAAAGCTAATCATGTAAAGAAAAGATCAAAATAGCTAAGGAGCAGGCAAAAAGATTGATTGCCAAAGAGAGCAAAAATAATCCTAAACTATTCTTCAGTTATATAAACAGTTAAAGGATTTGCACGGAGAGCACTGGCCCTCTAACAAATAATGCAGGAGAAACCATAGAAGACGATGGGGGAAGGCAAATCTATTAAATAGTTTTTTTTCGAGTGTATTCATGAATGAAAATGAAATGTCACACGATGCAGGGGAATAAAACGAACCCCCAGCTAAATATTGCCTGCCTAATGCAGGAGGAAGTGCAGAAGCAGGTAAAGAGGATCAAAATCGATAAATTGTCAGGCCCGGATGAAATACACCCAAGTGTTCTAAGGGAACTAAGCAATGTGACAGCTAGACTACTATCTCTTATATTTATGGACACTACTGAGACCGTGGTTGTACCACTGGATTGGCGCATTACCAGTGTGGTTCAAATATACAAAAAGGGGTCTAAAAGAGAGCCTGGTAACTACAGGCCAGTTAACTTCAATAATTGGAAAAATATTCCAAGAGTTTCTTAGAGATGCCATCCTAGAATACCTCAAGGAAAACAATGGCATAACTCCTCATCAGCATGGCTTCATCAGAGGTCAATCATGTCACACCAATTTGATCAGCTTCTACAATGAAGAGATAAAAAGCAGAGGGTGGTAATAAATGGTTTGTACCCAGATTGGGCCACCGTTGCTAGTGGGGTGTCACAGGGTTCAGTATTAGGCCCCACTTTGTTCCATATATTTATCAATGACGTGATAGAGGGACTGCACAGTAAAATATCAATATTTGAAGACAATATAAAATTTTACAAGATAATAAATACAAAGGAGGACAATGTAGGACTTAGATAAGCTGGGGGCTTGGGTAGAAAAATGGCAAATGAAGTTCAATATTGATAAATGTAAGGTTATTCACATGGGCAGGAGAAATGGATGTTACCAATATACACTAAATGGGGTACTCTTAGGAAAAAGTGATATGGAAAAAGACCTGGGGGTACCAGTGGACTGTAAACTTAACTGGAGCAATCAATGCCAATCAGCTGCTGCAAAAGCAAATAAAGAATTGGGGTGCATTAAAAGAGGTATAGGGGTGAAGGGCGAGAATATAATTCTCCCACTATATAAGGCACTTGTCAGGCCTCACATGGAGTACTGTGTACAGTTCTGGACTCTACTGCTCAGGAAAGATGTGGCACTGCTCGAGGGGGTCCAAATAAGGGCAACTAAATTAAGAAACTGAATGGGATGGCTGGAATACCCAGAGAGGCTTTTAAAATTTGGATTATTTACCCTGGAAAAAGACAGTTAAGGGGCAATCAAATAACTATGTATAAGTACATTAGCAGACAATAGAAGCATCTCTCCCATGATCTGTTTATACCCAGGACTGCAACGGTAACAAGAGGGCATCCTCTACATCTGCAAGAAAGCAGGTTTCATCACCAACATACAAGGGTGTTCTTTACTGTAAGAGCAGTGAGACTGTGGAACTCTCTGCCTGAGGACATGTCTTCATGCAGCCTAACATACCATGTTACTATTATGTATATATATTGAGGAGAATCCAATTCAACTCTATGTGTATGTACTAAGGAGAATTTACCTCACCTTTATGTGTATATACCAAGGAAAATCTAACTGATCTCTGTGTGCATATATTGAAAGGCTGTAAAGTATATAGGGAAGCAGCCATGGACTGCAGGGATGGAGCATCCCTTTAAGGCTAAGAAGGAGTTGCAAACTCCAGTCTGGGGATAAATTTGAATAAAAAGGGGCATTACCTTTAAGGGTAAAAAGTGAGGAGAGTGGGAGGGGTGGCACATTCTGCAGAGGGATATCGGCACATGCAGCCTGAGGAGAATCTAATGTTCCTTTATGTGTATACATATTTTATTCCCCAGTTACTCTGAAGTATCCACGACTTACACACACATGCATAGAACCAAACCCACAAATATTCCACTCTACTACACTATGGGGAAATTTTCCAAAGCACTTTGCAGACCGAAAACAGATACATTCGTCTGAACAAGGCCTTAGCCATGCCTCCGACCGGCGGCTTCTCCCTTCCCTCTGATTACCCAGTATACAGGAACACTGCATGGAGATTATAAATCAGGTCCAGCAGTTACAGTTATACCTCCAACACTTACATTTACTATAGAACATACCGGAGCTGAGCCTGAATGGTAAAGCCTGCCAACTACACCCTCTCTGGTGCCACTGCCAATGCATTTTGGCATCTCCGTGTGCTGACACATAAATCTGCGCCAAGTTGAAGTTGGAGTAGATTTCTGGTATATTTTACAGCAGCTTTTGAAGTAAATGATACACAAATGTGTCCATGTGCATGAAAATTTTTAAGCAAAAATGCATCGCGCTCACATCCAGAATTGCAATTTACAAGTGTGATATCGGTCTGAGTTTCTTGGACTGATATCGCACTCCCCCGTGTGAATGCACCCTCAGAAGAATGAAGAGTGGCTTCCGGAAGAAGTGGATCAGTGACCAAACGGAGTGAAAAGAGGGCGACAGATACCAGAACTCTCCCCCCACTTAGTCCTTGGGCAAATGTGTCAGGGACTGGAGGATTGCTGTAACTGCTTGTTGTTTAGGGGCGTGCAGGATGTGCATATTGGCTTTACGGAAAACAGAAAGAAACATTACATGCTGCACAAAATGGGGCAGATTTACGAATACTGTCTGAGGCCTTAGTCACATGGGCGTTTTTTCACGCGATTTGCGCATCGCATGACGGATGAGCGCTGAGCCAATCAGAAGAGAGTCTCAGTCACACCCATTCATGAATTCATGAATGGGTGTGACTGAGATCAGCCTCTGATTGGCTCAGGCTGAGCCAATCAGGGGCAAGCCTGAGTCACACCCCCTTCACACCCACTGCAGGCCGGCCGCCGGGATCTCCAGCTGCCGGGAGCAGGTAAGTACATACATTTTTTTTACTTTTTCACTTTTCAGGATGCATTGCAGGAAAGGGGTTATATATTTAACCCCTTCCCGACAATTAACCCCGCGCACGCCGGCAGCCCATTGCTTTCAATGGAGCGGCTGTATTGCCGCTCCATTGAATTCAATGGGCAAACATCGTTCTTCTCTGCCACAGCTGTTCCAGCTGTGGCAGAGAAGAATGATTTATCTTCTATATGTTCTCATAGGTGCGATCTGCGATTTCTGTTCTCTAATTTATCGGACGAGCGCATAAAAAGCGCTCATGTGTCCGATACCATTGCAAAGCAATGGTTTTAAAAAATCGCCGGACGCATGCGCATGCGCAAATCGCGGCAATAAACGCCCGTGTGACTGAGCCCTAATAGTGCAAATTTAGACTTAACAGTCTTAAAATGCACCAGATTTATCACAGTGTCTCAAGCTAGATGATAAATCTGCCATATCTTTGGACTATCTAACTTTATACCATATACTAGTTGGCTCAGTTTTTACACCAAAAATTGCTAGAAAACTGGCAAAATTGTGGTGCAAAATGTCACATTAATTCAACACCCCCTTTTCAGGAAGCCACTCCACATAAAAAGTGTATGAAAGTGTCTAAAACACATGATAAATGTGACACAAATATTATAACACACTTTTCTAGGGCAATTTGTGCCAGAAAATTGGCAAATTTTCAATAGTAAATCTGCCCCAATATGTTGCATATCAAGTCCCATTAAAAAGTAAGTAGCTCTAAGTCATCTATCTACCTAGCTTCCACCTTACATTGTAGGGAAGAAGTCATATATGAGGAAAGCTTACTTCTTGGACCAATATGAATACAAATTGCAGAATTCATCGTTTTCATTGGAAATCAGAAGTGATATCCACTGCGGGGCTTTCTGATTGTATTTGATTCCTAGTCAGTATTAGGCTTCCTTCACACGGGCGACACGATATGGATGCGAGAAAATGGCAGCAATATTGCATCGGTGGTCTGTACGATATTGATGTGGTTTCTCACAGAAATACCGCGATTTTGGGGCGTTACAAAGTCGCAAGTGGAGCTACAAAGTCACATGACTTTGTAGCACCACTTGCAAGGATTTCAGGGGGGCTGAAATATAAGCCATACCCTGAAAAAAAGCCCTAACTGCAGAAAAAAAGAATAAAACAAAAACTACATCACCTAAGAGGCGCTGTCAGCTCCCCTGCATCTACTCCCTGGTACCCGGCAGTTGTCTTCAGTATCTCTTCTGGCCGAGGGTTGGAAAATACCCGCCTCCAGGAAGCGCTGCCTTTGATTGGCCGAGTGCTGTGATGCTCAGCCAATCAGAGCCAGCGCTCGATGAACCAATCAGAGCCTTTCATTGGCTGTGATTGATTCATCGGGCGCAGGCTCTGATTGGCTGAGTCACGGCCCTCAGCCAATCAGAAGCAGCACTTCCTGGAGACGGGGATTTTCTGATCCCCGGCCAGAAGACATGCTGAAGACAACTGCCGGGGACCAGGGAGAAGATGGTCCGAAGCCAGACAGCGCTTCTTAGGTGATGATTGTGTTTTTAATTTTCTGCAGCTAGGGCTTAGACAGTAGGATTTCTTACTGTCAAAGTTGCATTGCCCCACACAAAAACCGTGGTTTTGTATGATGCAATGCAACAGTGAAGAAGGCAACATAGGGAAACACGGGCTACAAAAGCTCACAAGTCATGCACATATCGCAAAACCCACAAGGTTTCTGATTCATAATGTAGCATGCTACAACACATTGCACATGTGAAGGAACCCATAGGAAAGCATGGGCTTCATATACATGCGTTTTGTAGCATTGTCGCATCACGAGAAAATCGCACAGCTTTGTCACTTGTGTGAACGAGGCCTTAACCCTTTCCTGGGACTATCACCTTGGAGTTTATGCAAGGTTTTGTTGTTTTGAAATGAAGGGGTGTATCGGAATGGATTTTTTCCACAGATTCTGAAAATGACCATCAAAATTCTGTATAATTTCAGTTTTTTTCACAAATGATGAAAATGTGAAAATTACAAAAAACTTAATTTTTCAATGACATTCATATATGACAACATACCTAACATTTACCACTTGACTCCCTTTGATATTTCCTCTTTTTGGATTTTCTTTGGTGGTCATCTGCACAGTCTCTTTTCAACATCCAGCAGTCGGTCATCATATGTGCGGTTCACTTTCCCTGATATCTCTTTTCCATCACTTTAATATCCTGAAAGCGCTCACCATGATCTTCTGTAAAACCACCAAGATTGTCAGGAAAGTCATTTAGATGAGCATGAAGAAAGTGAACTTTGACAGTCATGTTGCAACCAAGCAGTTTATAGGATTCCAACATCTCGTCGACTAAAATGGTGTAACTTGCAGCCTTAATGTTCCCCAAAAAGTTTTGTACCACATTTCTAAATGCAGTCCATGCTTGTAATTCGCACTCACTCATTGTTTTCTGGAATATGTTGTCCGCCATTAATTTTTGTATTTGTGGGCCTATAAAAATGCCAGCTTTGATTTTTTCAGAAGTGATTGATGGAAACTTAACACCAAAGTACTGAAAGCATTTACTGTCCCTGCTTAAAGCCATCACGAATTGCTTCATTAAGCCTAGTTTTATGTGTAACGGTGGCAACAGTATTTTTGAGGGATCAACCAGTGGAAGCGAAACAATGTTTCTTTCGCCAGGTGTGAAGCTACTTCTGACTGGCCACTGCTTCCAAACCCAATGTTCAGTCCTTGATCTGGAGTCCCATTCACACAAAAAGTAAGGAAATTGGGTGTAGCCTGCTTACTGGCTGAGCAATATTGCAATCACCTTGAAATTCCAGCACACAGACCATTCATGAAGCTTGTGTAGCATTGGAGTGCCAGGCGCTTGGCCAAGGAGACAGAGGGGTACAAGATAGCAGTAGTTCACGGGTGACTCTAGTGTCTTCTCTAGATGGGTGACTAATAACTCAACCTCTTTACTAACAGGGGAGGTCACAGGGAGTAACCTTGGCCACCTTAACCCCTTAGTGACCAAGCCTGTTTGCGCCTTAATGACCAGGCCAAATTTTGCAAATCTGACACGTGTCACTTTAGCATGGAAAAACACCAGAAAGGTTTTGCATATCCAAGCGATTCTGACATTGTTTTTTCGCCACATGTTGTACTTCATTTAGGTGGAAAAAAAAGATCGATAGAATTTGTGTTTATTTATTAAAAGCGCCAAAATTGGGAAAATTTTGAAAAAATCGTCATTTTTTCACATTTCCAACTGCAATATCTCAAATATGTGCAAACATAATATAGAAATTTTTGCTAAGATTTATATTTCCATCCGTTTATTTTATTTTGGGTGCACATTGGAAAAACTTTCGTTTTTTTTAACCATTTAGGAGACGTACAAATGTAACATTACTTTTCAGCATTTGGAGGAACACTTTGTTTTCCTACACCAATCCAAGATTGGAAAGGCTCAGAGGAGTTAAAATGATAGATACCCCCACAAGTGACCCCATTTTAAAAACTACACCCTTTAACGTATTCACTGAGGGGTGTCATGAGTATTTTAACCCCACAGTTTTTTTTCAGGAGTCAATGCAATTTAGAAGAGAGAAACTAAAATTTCATATTTTTGCAAATATGTCATTTTAAAGACAGGACGTTTTTCTATAGTACACATGAAAATGAGGATTTGCACCCCAGAATGGATACCCCTGTTTGTCCCGTGCTCAGAAACTTACCCATTGTGGCCCTAGTATTACGTCTATATGCACAATGGGGCCCAAAAGGAAAGGAGCAACCAGTGGCTTTCGGAACAGAAATTTTGCTTGAATGAGATTTAGGCCCCATTGCCCACTTGTAGAGCCCTTGAGTGACCAAACCGATGGAGAACCCCCACAAGTGACCCCATTTTGAAAAGTAGACCCCTTAACGAATTTATCTAGGGGTACGATGACTTTTTTGACTTCACAGTTTTTGAATGAATCTAAGCCAAGCCGAAGGAAAAAAATTACGATTTTCATTTTTTTGGTAATTCTGTCATTTTAAAAGCTGTTTTTTGCACAGCACATATATGAATGAAGACTTGCACCCCAAAATGGATACCCCTGTTTCTCCCGTGCTCAGAAACATACCCATTGTGGCCCTAATCGTATGTCTGGATGCACAATGGGGCCCAAAATGAAAGGAGCAACCGGTAGCTTTCGGAACAGAAATTTTGCTTGAAGGAGATTTAGTCCCCATTGCCCACTTGTAGAGCCCTTGAGTGACCAAAACGATGGAGAAGGCCCACAAGTGACCCCATTTTGACTTTTTTGACTTCACAGCTTTTGAATGAATCTAAGCCAAGCCGAAGGAAAAAAACACGATTTTCATTTTTTTGGTAATTCTGTCATTTCAAAAGCAGTTTTTTTTGTACCACACATATATGAATGAAGACTTGCCCCCCAAAATGGATACCCCTGTTTGTCCTGTGCTCAGAAACATACCCATTGTGGCCCTAGTATTACGTCTATATGCACAATGGGGCCCAAAATGAAAGGAGCAACCGGTGGCTTTCAGAACAGAAATTTTGCTTGAAGGAGATTTAGTCCCCATTGCCCACTTGTAGAGCCATTGAGTGACCAAAACGATAGAGAACCCCCACAAATGACCCCATTTTGAAAACTAGACCCCTTAACAAATTCATCTAGGGGTGTACTGCATATTTTGACCCCAAAGTATTTGAATGAATCTAAGCAAAGCAAAAGGAAAAAATTACAATTTTCATTTGTTTGGCAATTTTGTCAATTTAAAAACTGTTTTTTTTGTACAGCACACATAGGAATGAAGACTTTCACCCCAAAATGGATCCCCCCCCGTTTGTCCCGTGTTCATAAACATACCCATTGTGGCCCTAATCTACTTACAGGACACATGGCTAGGCCCATAATGGAGGGAATGCCCGCTGGATTTCTGGGCAGAACTGAATAAATTCCAGGCCCCATTGCCCACTTATACGGAAAAAAAATTGACTTCCTAAAAATAATCCCTCTCCCCCCCCGCCATCCCCATTTTTGGCATTCCCTAAATATTAGTGAAAAGGTAATAATATAAACTGCGTTTTATGTCTGAAGACAGGGGTAATTACGGAGGCTGCTTGGGATGGGCACATGGGGCAAGAAAACCGGGTATCCCCCCCTCCTCTCATGTATTTTGGGGGGTATTTCGTAACCTCAGCGGCGTGTATGGGGTGTAAAAAGTGGCGCTCTGTGAGGCTTTGTAATCTTGCTGCGGTGCGGCGGTCTCACAGAGAAGGCGCTCAACAAGCTGCTCCTGGAACTGCAGGAAGGCGAACGTTCCCGGGGCTTCTTGTAAATTACGGATTACAGGTAGCGGTCTGAATAACGCCGTGCTCACGTAGCCGTATGTAGAATCTGCTTGCGGAGGCCCACAGCGGATCCCATCTGTGAGCCCGGCTGTGACCCTGCGTACGGCCGCGTAATGTACTGCGCATAACTGCCTACTCACACAGGCGGTTTTTTGTTTATATTTCCCGTGCCATCGCTTAGAGATGACCCGGGTAGCCGCAGCCCGTTCACAATGTGTTTGCACATGGGCTGCGAGTATATCCGCAGTCATAGAGCACAATGGGCTCTAGGTCGCGGATATCCGCGGTAAAATATAGCATGCCGTGTTCTGTTTCGGCGAATGGATTACGTAATTCCGACCCGCTAATTGGGGGGAATTGTGTAATCCAATGCATGCGATTGATCCGTGGATGACCGCTGATCAAGCGCATGCAGAACCCGTAATTCCTCTCTGGTCATGTGTGACCGGCCTAATGTTAGTTCACTACTTTATCACATGACCGGGGACCGCTCAACGAGGCCGCCGGTCACTGCTCCAAGCACTCAGTGACAGTTGGTCGCTGGGAGCAAGGAGATTTAAAATTTCCTGCGCACCCCGCCTCCTGCGAATGTGTCCGGCATTTTGCCGGCGGGCGCATACCCAGTAGCTGGCAGGATCCATGGAGGATAATCGCATCTGGATTCAAATGCGGAAGCCTCCGAGAAGATATTTCATCTCCTCTCCCTGATCGCATCGGTGAGGGGAGATGAAACTTCCACTTTTTAAAGAACTTTTACGTGATTGCCATTATGCATTGGATAACGGCGATCACGTGACCAGTAACCGCATACCGCGGCTCCCCGTGACATCTCCAGGCTCTTGGCTACCTTTGGTAGCTAGCAGCAGGGAGATTTTACATTTCTTGGGCAATCGTTCACTTTTACGCATGCGTCCGCCATCATGCTGACAGGCGCATGTGCCGAAGCTGGGGTAAGGTCCACGGATCAACATCCCACCAGGGAACAAATCCGGGACCTTGGGTACATAATTTCATCTCCTCTTACGGATACGATCCGTAAGGGGAGATGAAACTATAACTTTTTAAACTTTTTTAATTTTTTTTTTTTTTTTTTTACTTTTTAACTTTATATGATCACCGTTATCTGATGGATAACGGTGATCATATGACTGGAAATCGCATACAGCCGTCCCCAGTCATATCTCCCTGCACTCGGCTATCTGTGACAGCCGGGTGCAGGGAGATTTTGAATTTGCCGGGCTCGCCGGCTTCTGCGCATGCGCGCCACATCGGCACATCGCAGAAGCCAGCGGGGGGTCCCGACACCGGCCGGAAGACATCGGCGGACCTGAGGTGAGTATTTTCACCTCCCCTCATGGATCCGATCCATGAGGGGAGATGAAACTTTTCTTTTTTTACACTTTTTTTCACTTTTCCGCGATTGCCGTTATCCATTGTATAACAGCGATCCCGGTACCCCGCTGACATCTCCTGCCTCCCGGCTACCTACAGGAGCCGGGAGCCAGGAGATTTTAAATTTCACGCGCCGCCGGGCCTTCTGTGCATGCGGCTGACGTAATGCCGCCTGGCGCGCATGCGCAGAAGGACGGCTACGGGGCCCGAAGCATCGGGACAGCGGGGAGCCGTGTTGTGGACCTCAGTGAGTAATTTCAGCTGCTCCGATGGATCCGATCCATCGGAGCAGCTGAATCTTTAACTTTTTGTGCACTTTTATTTACTTTTTTGCAATCGGCGCTATCCATTGCATAGCGCCGATCGCAATGCCGGAGGGGGGGGGGGGTGTCCAAACAGCCCGGGATGACAGCTCCATGCTGTCAGCTACCTGCGGACACCGACAGCATGGAGCTGTCACATCCACAGCCCGAGGGACGTTATTCTCTGCAGGACACGTTTTTACGTCCTCAGAGAATAAAGCCCACTTCAGGAGGACATAAAAACACTATGGGCTGGTCGTTAAGGGGTTAAAGTAGTTCTTGTTTGTCATCGTGATGCCAACGTCCCTGGACAAGTGATGAATCACCAGTCCTGAATTCAGAGTAGTCCACACACAAGTACTTTTCGAAGAAAAAACGGGGACATGCGGTTTTGTCCTTTTACTTAAAATAACTTTTTTCGTCCATACAATAGAGAATAACTGGTACTTTGCAAAAACTTTGTAGAATGAATTGTAGGCCTATATCTCTCGCCTCATTTCTAATATCGCACAGTTCTGGTTCCCCAAGGCACATACATCCTCAGTCGCAGTTATCTGTGGATCTCCTTCTTGGATGAAACACTCTCAACCGCATGGCCTTTCCAACACGTTCACACTTGTCACTAGAATTAAGCAGTTTCTTACTGGTCTTGCTTAAGCTGCAGTTCTGCGGGGGAGCATGCGATTCTTGCGCTCTCACACCCACGCATGCTCTGCATGTCCTGCATTCAAACTCGGAGGGGAAAGACTTCTCACAAGGAGAGACTCTGCCATGGCTGGGCTCCGGTTGGAGCAACGGCCCATCTCCTCCATCTTCATCACACCTTGCTTCTAGACTCTTCTCCTCTCAACCTACAACTCTCAACTCTACTCTCAAACTCCTCCCTCAGTCACCTGACACAACCCAACACATGCACATAGACCAATACACATAACTAGACAAAAACGATACATTTTCCAGACATTACCAGACATTAACCCTTTCATGCACTGTGGTGTTATTACAGATATTACTGTTCCATTCAACACTACATGCAGTGACATGAGACATACACAAAACATACAAATTCTGAAGTGCTGGAGGGACCCCAACTCTGGGCCACTCCACTTGTACTGCACTTTCCAGCAGAAATGTAAGGTTTTCGTCTGCCTCTTTCATAGTCACAGAATGTGCTACTGGAATGGATGGATGGATGTTAGTATTGTGTAATAAAACGCCTTTTAAACTGGATTTGCTGGCATCTATGAACAACCTCCACTCTCCTGAATTTTAATTAATGTTGAAGTATTTCATGACTGCCGGAATGTCTTGACAATATACCAAACCGCCTTCCTCAGCAAAAAACGGAAGGAGAATCTCGTATTAGGACACAGTAAATTCTTTTTTAATGCAGTCGTGATCCTAACAACTGTAATGCCTCTTTAGGTAAATCCAGATCACAAACCAAATCATTCAGTTGATAGGGTAAATGGCACTGGGTTTCATCCTCAGTGACCCACCTCTCCATAATACATGTGAGCTGCTGACCAGTTCTACTGTACTGTTGTACTATGGAAAGCCGCAGTGTGTGAGATCTATGGGACAGTGAATAGTAATGTTACACAGGCTGGGCTGGATACAATATTATCATCATTTTGATGCTTATGTCATTTGTGCTGATACATTGGGAGTCTTTGGGAAATGGGATTAATATAACTAAATATTAGTGAACTTTTTGTCACCTACCTCATAACCTCTAGCTTTTTTTAAATACTTTTCAGATACAACTATTAGGTAAATGAGTGGGGAAATAATGTCTCCACAGCGCCACCTATTGGAAGGTAAGTACCCTATGCATCAATATCTAACGGCATGCAACATGGGATGTAAGCCAAAGTAGAATATTCTTGTAGAGACAGCTGTTTTGGGGTTCTTGCCTCTCATCAGTGCACAGTAGGGTCCTGGTTGGTGAAATGGCTAATTGTATGAGTTACTGATGTACATGAGTATTCTGGTTTGGCTTATATCCCTTGTCATGTTGTAAGGTCTGTTAAAAGGTTAGACACTAACCCATAGCATTGCTATGTTTCAATAGGCAGCACTGTGGAGAATTATTCCTTCACTAATTTGCATAGTTTTTTCCCAGGGAGCATTGCAAGGCCTATACAAGACTCCCTGTAGCCTTACCACCGAGACTACAGTATAGATACAAATGCTGAATTGGTTGTCCCATGAAGACAACTCCTTTTTGAATGGCATGGCAATATTTATTGTCGTGTTTCTAGATTCTCTAACTCCCGACCATTAGCTGTTATCACCAGAGAGGTATGTGTCTGGTCATACAGTGTACTTCCCTCTTGCAGGAGAAATATACATTAGTACTGTCAGAAGAAACCAGGCAGGTATTGCAGGTATTGAATACAATGAGAGCTGCACCTGCAATATCTAACCAGGCAGCTGTCATAAAGTCAGCCCAATGTGCTTTCCATTAGCTTAACTGGAGCAAACAGTGTCAGGCAGCTGCTGCCAAAGCAAATAGGATCATGGGGTGCATCAAAAAAGGTCTAGGGGCACATGACAAGAACATTGTTCTTCCTCTTTACAAGGACATACCAGAGCTTAAGCGGGTACAAAGGCTGGCAACTAAAGTAATAAATGGAATGGGCGGACTACAATACCCAGGGAGGTTATCAAAATAGGGGTTATTTAGTTTAGAAAAAAGGTCGCTGAGGGGCGACCTAATAACTGTGTATAAATACATTAGGGGACAATACTGAGATCTCTCCCATGATCTGTTTATACCCAGGACTGCGACGGTAACAAGAGGCCATCCTCTACATCTGGAGGAAAGAAGATTTCTACACCGGCAAAGAAGGAGGTTCTTTACTGTAAGAGCAGTGAGACTGTGGGACTCTCTGCCCGAGGATGTGATGATGGCAAATTTGATGAAAGAGTACAAGAGGGCCTGGAAGTCTTTCTTGAGCGATACAATATTACATGTTATAGTCACTGTGTTGTGGCCCAGAGTTAGTGGGGCCCCTCCATAATATTAGATGTCTGTCTCGTGCCATTGTCTTCTCAGTGTATTATGTGTAGTATGCATTTGGTTTATGTGTATTGCACTTCTGCAGGAGCCCAATGTGCTTTCCATTAGCTTGACTGGAGCAACCAGTGTCAGGCAGCTGCTGCCAAAACAAATAGGATCATGGGGTCCATCAAAAGAGGTCATGGGGCTCATGACAAGAACATTGTTCTTCTTTACAAGTCACTGCTTAGACTACACATGGAATACTGTGTATGGTTTGGGAAAATATATTGTTGTGTAAGTCATGTGACTATGTTTTATATATTTGTATGCGCTTGCAGGGATGCTAAGCAGAATAGAGAGAACAGTCTAGTATAGGAGTCTGTAAGTTAAAAAGAGTCAGTGAGTGAGCCACACAATCACTGATCGGTCTGTGTGAGGAGAGAATGGAGGAAGCTGAGCGATTTCCTTGTGCTTGCCCTGGGCCCAGTCTGCCCAGGATATGCCGGTGCTACCACTAAGTATTGAGAGAGAGAAGGACTGCAGCTGGGAGAGGAAGGCACATGTAACGGGAGTGTGAACCGGTAGAGAGTGAGAGAGACCCGGGAGTGGAATCTTGCTGTCTCTGTGCCAGAACTGTTAATGTACCTTGAACGTTGCCAAGTTACAGTAAACAGACATTAGTGACCGTTCCCGGTTTTGTCCAGAAAGTTTTCCCTGTGAGTGGACAACTTTATTCCATTGTCTAGTTTCACCACAGAAGACGAAATGGTGGCATCACGTGTGACAAATGGACTACAGGTAACCTTCAGTTACTTTCCCTGTGATCTCCCCCAGCAGTGACTTGGTTGGGTCCCGAGCTACCCCCAGGGGAGGAGATGGTAGAGCCCCATGACAAGGTCTTTATCTACCCCGCTATCTCCTCGCCTGTGGGCCCACTCCTCAGACACTGCAACTGATTACTGTATATACCGGCGTATAAGACGACTTTTGAACCCTGAAAAATCTGCTCTGAAGTCGGGGGTCGTCTTATACGCCGGTAATACAAAAAAAAAGAAAGTGTTTTGGCGCACGTGTGTCAGCCAATCACAGCCATTTAATGATGTCATTGAAGGGCTGTGATTGGCTGAAGGCACCTGTGTTTTAGCCAATCACAGTTATTCAATGATGTCATTGAATGGCTGTGATTGGCTGACGGCGTGTGTTAGCCAATCACAGTATTAGCTTTCTGTAGGCGGGGATTTCAAGCCCTGCGTCCAGAAAGCAATGCTCTGCCGGGGACCAGTGTGATAGACATGATAATTAATTAGTATAAAATGTCTATCGCTTTGCACTAGACGTATTATGTGTGTTTTGTGACTTCAGCCTAATGTGAAACTCTGCTGCATAAGGAAAGAGTTAAATCACAGTGTTATATGTTATTGCTTGAGTGTTCTCCCAGTCCTCCCCATCCCCCACACAGAATCTTCTTGAACAAAGAGATATCTACTTTCACTTTCAGATTTGGCCACATGTTGTTAAAGACAAAGGCTCCTACTTGAGAGAGGTGGGGAGAGGGGGAGGCGGGGGATTCTATATGATCCGACAAATGAGAATCCTATATGTTACTGATGTAACCTGTTGCACGCCCATTGTGTGTCTGTACAATAAAAGGTCCTGTCTGGCTGTTTCTGGGCAGAGAGCCATTTTGGATATGAGGCTGATAGCTTGTGTCTAATTTGCTCCACGATGATGTGTGCACACGATATAATTAGGAAAGCGACAAAATACCCCAAAAGCCTGCTGGAGAAAATCATAATCCAGATCAGTGGAGTCCCTGGGTGAGCGAGTGGATCTGTGAGGTCACAGCCTGGAACGTACAGAGATCGGCAGATGGCACGCAGAACTCAGGGGCCCGAAAATGTACAGAACACGGTAAGATTGCTTTATGTAAATCTACCGATGTGAGCTGGGTTCTGACTGCTTTTCTGCCTGTTCCTGATCCAGACTGGACCTTCACTGAAAGACAGGTAATAACTCTAGTTCTGTCCACTCGGAAAAACCACCACGTTACCTGTCTAGGGGTATTTTGTACGCTGTGTATGCTGTTGTGTCTGAGATGGTTAAAAATTGTTTATGCAAGACCAAGAGATAAATTCTGTGAGGGTTAATGTGTCGGGAGGGCGGACTCGGCTGTTTAAGTCTGAGGGAACACGCCAGTGACACGTGCTCCTAGGTAAAACTAGTGTGAGGTTAGGAAGATTTATGATACGTATACTTAACTTTATGATTGAGCGTGTTATGTTCTCATATGTGGAAAGGTATATATACGTATGAAGTATAGTCGTGCTTTGTGACGGCTGATTTCTCCAGAATATTATTGAGGTTTTGGTCATTGAAAATAATCGTCAGTCTCTGTGTATAGCTAAATGTCCTGTCTAGGACGTGTACAGGAAGTGCTCTTCGGGATTGCTAGTAGACCTTGGGTTGATATAAAGGTGGATGAGATATATATATACCTTGAGCCGTTGTGGGTATTCTCCAGTAATCCCGTCTGTCTGCTATTATAGAAAGAATGTGCAGTGTTTATTATTGCGGGGAGGGGTGCTGATAAGAGAGTGAACTGAAAGCTTTTTTCAATTAACCCTTTCTGTTTCCTTTGTCTTTTCTGAGTGGGAAAGAGAGGTTATATGGGAAGGATTTGAAGAAAGCAGATTTTACAAAAGGAACACTTCGAAGTTTCTGGATACAGTATAGAATAGAATAAGCAGGCAGAATAGAATGAGGGATCAGTACAGGATGTTTTGGAATATGCAAAACATGTAGAAATGTTATACAAAGAGAAGGATCAGGAAAAGTTGCAGAAAGGAATGTTAGGTCATGGACAGATAAGCAGAAATGAGTATGGATAGGTAAGATAGACTGTAGAAAGTTTTCAGAAGATGAGCAGGAAGCCCAGCAGAAAGAAAGGTGTTTTTAGATTGCTAGGAGGAGGTATAACGTAATTAAGAGATTGAAGAGGAGAAAGCATGTAGGGGGGTATGTGTATTGCTTATGAACAATGTAATGCCTTTGTGTTGACGACAGCCCCTCCCTGTAATGGCGGCCGCGCTTGCAATGTTTACAATCCAACATAGTGTGACTCTGCAGTAAATGTAGTGAGGCCTGCCCCCACCCTGAAGTTACTTCCCCCCATGTGCTCACTTTCAGGGTGTGTGATGTTACTTCCGGTCCCTCCCCATCCGGGACAGGACCTGGCCCCGCCCCTTCCTCCTCCAGCGGCCATCTTGCCTCACCTGGAAGTGCTGCTACTCCTGGGCCCGCCCATTTCTCCAGCGGCCATTTTGCCTCACCTGGGAGATCTGTAGCCCCGCCCCTTTCTGCCTCTGGCGGCCATTTTGCTGCATTTGGGAGGCCTATATTTCCCAATGCCACTGTATCCAGTGCTAACATCATGATTGTCTGAAGTAAGGTTTTGTTTGACCAGACTTTGTTACGCTCCAAGATGTGGCCACTTTGGATGTGTGATAAGTTCAGGGAAACAAACCTTTGTGAAGATGCGGCTTGGGACATAGTAGATGACTAAGCTGGTTTATAGTGCATGGAAGATTGGAGTTGATGCATGGGGGGCAGAGACCAGGAATACATGACAGGGGACGCTCTCTCATGTTCCCAGGGGCTCTGTTTTCCACTGCCCGCTTCTCCAATGGATGCTCAGACAGATGATGTTATGGAAGGCTCCTACAGATGGAATAATTTCCCTATAGTCACCCAGCAAATTTTTTCACGCAATTTGATGAAGTAATTTAACTTTTTATGTGAAGAAAGAGGGACTGAATTGCCCAGAGTAGGATGTTAATTCATCCGTATTCTTTAGTTTTTCTTTAAGTCTTTTGTATATTCTAGTGTCAGTCTACACTGAAGCTATAATTATATTCCGACAGGAGAGTAAAAGCTAAACGCTGGCCATACCCTGAAATACTATTACACTGGGTGACGTAAAATTTTACTTGTGTGGCGCCCCCTTGTGTTAAAAAATGCTAACTGCGACCTGAAAGGAAAAAAAAATAAAAAATTTTTGTAAGGAGATTTTCGCTCAGACTTCGCTGCATATAATGACACCTTGACCTACAGAGTGCTTGTTTTTGTGCCTCTTGGTTTACTAGTTTGAACGCAATTACTCTTTTTCCATTGAGTATTGCGGTTCAAAAGGGGGAGGCATAGGTGATCTGGGTCATAGATGATCTAGGTGTTGTAGATCAGCTATTGGGTTTGAAAAAAAAAAAATATATAAATGATTTTGTGCAACAAGATTCCGAGCCATGTGAAATAGAACATCAACACGATTATTTAGTACTAATACAGTAAGAAACTGCAGGTATGCAAACAGTTATCAGAACCTCTGTTGATAATGCATATGTTGAGCTTTTTGCAGATGGTACCAGGGTGAGGACTGATGACTCCACATCGGATATGCAGTGGTCACACAACAAGATGTCCTAGAAGCAGGAGTTCTGCCTCCGCATGTCTCAGTACAAGAAGCGGAATTGAAGGCCCTCACTGAGGCGAGTAGAGTGGCGAGAGGTAAGATGGCAACCCTTTACACTGACTCCTGGTATGCATTTGGCATAGCTCATGATTACGGCCCAATATGGAAGGCCAGACAGTTTTTTTACCTTAGCAGGACAACCAATTGAGAATGGTGCAGCGGTACGGAGTCGCATGGAGGCCCTCCTTCTACCTGACAAGTTGAGAGTTCGCACCGATTCCTACACTGGAGAGGCGAGAGACGACACCCTCGCTGACAGCGCAGCAAAGGCAGCGGCCCTCAAGCCGTGGAAGAAAGAAGAAAAGATACTGACAGCTTGAGTCAGTGGTAAAAAACTTTGGACATTGACAAAAATTTGGACTTTGATATGCTAAAGACTTTTACAGTTACAAGCCAGCAAGGAAGAAAAGAATAAATGGACTAATATGGGAGCAGCAGAAACAGGACAGCGTGTGGTGAACGGTCAACAGCACTTGCCCACCACAGTTCCTGTATCCCATGATGGCCCAGCTGATGGACGCAAAGACCCACCTAGTAAAGCAGCACTGATGACGACGCTTGAAAGAGGTTGGGCGACTTCTGGGTTCTCTGTAGCTGCTGCATCATTTGTCCGGTTTAGCATGATCTATGCCATAGGTGAGTCAGGGCAGAAGTAAATTTGCCACATCACACTTGTCGGGACCACTCTACCCATTTCAGGAATTGCAAATTGACTACGTTCAGCTCCCACTTGTTGGGAAGTATGAATACGTGCTTGTTGTTGTTGATGTCTTTGCAGGTTGGAGGCTGACCCTGTTACCAAGGCAAACAAGTAGGTAACCGCAAAGAAGCTCATGAACGAGGTAAACTGTGAATATGGGGTACCAGAAGTGATTCAGAGTCAGACAGAGGTATAAACTTTGCAGGTGAATGTAACATGTCATGTCTGCTCTGGGTGTATCCCAGGCCTTTTACATACTGTACCACCTTTAGTGTAGTGGAAAGGTGGAGAGACGTAGTGGCACGCTAAAAAGTAAGATACTTAAAAATGACGCCACTTTGGAAAGACTGTCATCCAATAGCCTTATACAGTGTTAGATATGAACCCAGGGGGGATTATACATTATCTCCCTACGAGATTGTTTGGGCTAGCCCCAAGGCTAGGTCGTTACTATCCTCAGTAGTTACAATTACAATCTGATGTGTTGACTGAGTATGTGATTTCCGTTGTTAAAGAACTAACCAAAGCCTATGCACAGGTGTTCTCTTCCAGACTCAGAGGCAGACACTGGGACACATATCTTGCAGCCTGGGGATTGGGTGTGCATCAAGAAGTTCCTCAGGAAGCACCCTCCTGAGCACCGATTTGATGGCCCCTACCAGGTGCTTCTGACTACTGCCACAGCTGTGAAACTAGCCGAAAGACTTACATGGATCCATGCTTCATACTGTAAGAAAGCTTCAGATCCGGGAGACCAGTCTTAGTTGTGCCGAGGACATTATTCTGGTTAGGGCTAGTGAGAGAGGAGGGTGGCAACTGGAGTCCTTAGTCGGAAGAATATGAGGGTATGGTTACCTTCTAGTATAACTCGTCCAATGCTCAAGTAGCCGCATATTCCTTCGACTATTGTACTGTGGTCCCGTGTCTAGGCGCAAGATTCCACCGCAGGCCAGATTTAGCTCAGTCCAGCTGGTTATATGACTTACATACCCGGGGAATACAATATGTTTGCGCCACTGATAACGTCTGGGGAGAAGACTGCCGTTATTGGGGATTAGTGGGATGTAACACAGGAATAGACTGGTCCTATAAACCGCGAAGTGCCTTAAATAAGAAAGATAAGAGCGGGAAATCCCTAATTAGTCGTATAACCCTCCTTGAGAATAATAAGGACAGCAGGTATTGGAAGGCTGAACTTAGTATGTTGCTTGGTTTTAATGCGGTTTTTACATTAACCATGGGAGATCCAAGCCCGGGGGACGGGGAGACTTATAGTCTGGGGACATACCGGTACGGGAGGACAGATCCCTTAGGGAAGTTTAAAATAAGGGATATGGTAGATGCAGCCGAATGGAAGCCTTCACTTAGTCCCGTGCCCATAATTAACCCCCTCCGCCGTAAGATAAAGACCTTGACGAACATGATGATCATAGCCGACCCTACCTTTTGAGGACACCTTGACAGTAGCGACTGGCTACTCTGACCAGAATCTCTGGTTGGAGTTGATGAGGTACAATGCTAACAAGAGCAACAAGTCTAACTGTTGCGTGTGCGGTAGTGCCCTACCACACTCGGGGATGGTCCCCCCAAATCTCCCTGTAGATGCTGAAGAGTGGTTTATTAGTCTCTTCACGAACATTTCCGCTAATTACACTGTCCGTGAGAAATGGAAGAAGGAATACTCTATAACTACCTAAGTGTTTTGCACCGGAGAGAGTATTACTGACTATCCTGGAAACTACACCTGCCAGGCAATTAGGCAGGGTAGAGGGAGATTTTTGGGGAACTCACCAATATTTCCCTTGTTTAAAAAAGATGAAGAGCCAGGTCCGATAATGCCAACCACATACGCTACCAAAGAAAAGGAGAAATGTACTAGTACTGCGCCTGCCCCGATCTCCTAAGATGGATTGTCAGTGGAATTCCCATTTGCCTAGGGATAGTGCAGAAGACCTTAGGTTCCGGCGAGGGCACACCCTGTGGGGTGTTAACTTGTACAGATAGAGGGTATGGATGCCCGGAAATGAACCCAGGGAATCCATGGCCTCCCTCTGAGGTGAGGTAGGGATCCCCCCCCCTCCTAGGAGTAGGGACTTACGGGCAGTGGGAAAACCCTGACGCAAGGGTGAGGCGACTTGGACGTGTTCACCATTAGGACTATCTCCAGGAGGGACATTGGTGTGGGTGAAGATTAGGGAGTCCCACGCCGTGCGTACCTGTGCACGCTACTAGTATTGTAACATTATGCTAGAGCGAGAAGAGAGACCCCTGGTGGTAGTTTTGATCTACACGTATACATTGACATCATAGGATAGCCAAGGGGGGTACCTGACAAGTTTTAAAAATTAGAGACCAAGTTAAAACTAGATTCGAGTCCATTTTCCTGGTCATTATGGTAAATAAACGTTGATTGGATTAATTATGTTTATTATAATTAGCAGTGGTTTATAAATTATACTAGAGACGCCTTATAGGGACTAGTCGACCAATAGGACCTACCTCGACTATGACTTTTTTAAAAATAGAGTGACCTTAGATATGACTTTAGCTCAAAAGGGGAGTGTCTGTAAGATGATAGGGGAGACTTGTTGTACCCACATCCTAGACGACACGTGACCCGCGGGTAAAGACGCAGTTGCCATTAAGAAGCTGACCGCACTAACTAAAAAGAGCTAACTTTTGGGACCAGCACTCGCCATGGATGAGCGGGTGGTAAAGGATCCTGGCACAGACGGGCGTCGCTGTTGTATGTGAACTGATGGTTACCTTTTCTGTTCTAGTCTGCTGTGTTATCCCCTGTGTCAGAGAGACCTGTGAAACTGATGCTGGAAAAGCCGCTCCCATCATGAGTTTCCTGGATGCATCCCCAGAAGGAGTGGACAAGTCCTACACCCCCTTGAAGACCCTAAAACGAACCTTCAACGCGCTCCAGTTATAGGCTCATGCGCAGAGAACTGTGAAAATTAGATAGAGAGTTAGAGGATAGACATTTTAAGGGGGGATTGTGATAGACATGATAATTAATTAGTATAAAATGTCTATCGCTTTGCACTAGACGTATTATGTGTGTTTTGTGACTTCAGCCTAATGTGAAACTCTGCTGCATAAGGAAAGAGTTAAATCACAGTGTTATATGTTATTGCTTGAGTGTTCTCCCAGTCCTCCCCATCCCCCACACAGAATCTTCTTGAACAAAGAGATATCTACTTTCACTTTCAGATTTGGCCACATGTTGTTAAAGACAAAGGCTCCTACTTGAGAGAGGTGGGGAGAGGGGGAGGCGGGGGATTCTATATGATCCGACAAATGAGAATCCTATATGTTACTGATGTAACCTGTTGCACGCCCATTGTGTGTCTGTACAATAAAAGGTCCTGTCTGGCTGTTTCTGGGCAGAGAGCCATTTTGGATATGAGGCTGATAGCTTGTGTCTAATTTGCTCCACGATGATGTGTGCACACGATATAATTAGGAAAGCGACAAAATACCCCAAAAGCCTGCTGGAGAAAATCATAATCCAGATCACCAGGAGGGAGCGACAGCCTGCAGCAGCGCCGCAGAACACCGGGGGAGGTGAGTAATGATTTTTTTTTTTGCTCCACTGTATTCCCGGCATATAAGGTGACAGTTGGGGGGTCGTCTTATACGTCCTGTCGCCTTATACGCCGGAATATATGGTACTTTAGAAGGGTCAGTGATCCAGTGATTATTTGGATTGCCAGATTGGAGAAAGGAAGGAATTTTTTTCAATTAATGGGGAAAATTGGCTTCTACCTCATTACTGGATCAACATTGGGGGGTAATAGGCTGAACTGGAAGGACAAATGTCTTTTTTCGGCCTTACCTACTATGTTTCTATGTAGTGATAGCAATACTAGTAATTAGCTGATCTGTGGTGATCTGAGCGACGGACCCCCACCAATCATCTCTTGATGACCTATCCTGAGGACAGGTCACTGTGTGGGATTAATAATGTGACATTTTAATAATCTGGAGTTTTGCGGACAGAGTGATACCAATTTTTAATAATTTTTTAAAATTAATTTTTGATGTCTTGAACATTTTCTTTTTTAATCTTTTAATATATATTTTTTGAAGTGTTAAACTTTATTTTACTCACTTTTTACATTAGTCCCTAACACGGGAGTTGAGATCATTTGATCACTAATGCAGTATAATACAATACCATAGTATCACATTATATTGTATTCTGATCAGCAGTCTATCAAGATCTGCCCCAGGCGTCTTCTTGATAAGCGATCATTTCTGGTATCCCTAGCAGCCTGAAGAAGATCCTAGGCTGCCATGACAGCAGAATAGTACTTTGCTACTACATGATAACCTTCACCTAATATCTTCGCCAAAGTATCATCTTGGTATAATAAGGAACATTCTTATGAATTCTGAAAGATAATATCATGATAATTGTTGCTAAGCTGTGGAGAGAAAGGAAGCAACAATGTTTTTATTGTCTGGCCAAATGCCAGAGAGCTGAGCGGAAACCAAATGGACCCCATTATAGTCAATGCGTTCTGTTTGGCATTGTTTAGTTCTGTCATAAGAGGGATCCGTTCTGCAAGGGAATTTTCCTCTTTGGCAGGAAAATGGAACCCCTGCAGAAGATGTGAAAGCAGCCTTAGGCCAGATACACAAGAGCGTACTCATAGTTGCACGCGGTTTTGTGGAATGGGCGTTGCGTATTTGTGCTTGGTGTATTTCACTGTACTTTTTGTGCGCGCAATTGAGCGCACATAAAAACACACGGATGCTCTCAGCCATTCAAATACCTAATAGTTTCATAAGTTCAAAATGTTTTCTTTCCCTGCGCAAATGTGCAGGAAAATAGAACATGCTGCATATTTTTTCCCGCAATGGAATTGTGCATGCCAGATAAGCGCATGTGAATGAACCCACTAAGATCAATGCTCGTCTATTTTCTGCGTGTTGTGCTCGCAAATATGTTCATGTGAATCTGGCCTAATCCTGGCATGTAATCTATTATTCCCAGCTGTTTCCTTGCGATGCGGAGCTGTTTTAACACATTTCTCAAAATTATCACCTATTAGTTTACTAGCCAGAAACTAAATCTGACAGATTGTAATCATGCGTGGAAGGGAAATAGTCCGGATTATTGTTGATGTATCCTATACATTCAGATATAACATTAGTGTCCTCCTTCCATTCAGCCAGTATGTCATCAGTGAAGCCCCCGTACCGATGAACATACTGGCTATATGGATTGCGTATTGACAGAATATATTTTTCTTCGCACCACGAAATGTAGAGGGTGGCAAGGGACGGAGAAAACTTCATAGCCACAGGCGTATTCTGAATCAAGCATAGTTGTGTTGTCCGAGACACTTCACACGTCCGGATACATTCTGAGAATTCATCATGGTAAACACTAATTCTGTAGATGAGAAGCTAAGGCCACCGAAGCAGCAGGGAAAACAGGAGACATCACTTTGGTCTTCTTGTTTCTTTTTGTGCGCATAGAAAATGCAGCGAATACAAGTGCAGCGTCCGAGGAGCGGGCCACGGCCTAGGAGACAGCGGTGTAAAGTTTGGGCCTTGTAACGGTGGCTCTACCATCTCCCACCTGGAGGGTGACAGGTGACACGTCCAAGGGCCGAGGGCAGGTTAATAAAAGGTGAAACCCAATACTGGATTACCTTAGTCTCGTTCGTCACGGGTGACACCACTATTTCTTCTGCAGCGGGGAATTCCTAGTTGTCGGAGTTAATCCTCTCTTGCGCAGCTTCCGTGGGGGAATTCCAAGTTGGCGGAGTACATTCACACACACGGGTACTTTTAAGACACATCCTCCAGAAACGGACAAGCAACTGGTCATTTTACTTCAATTTCCAATAGCCAAACAGTTTCTTGAAAAAAGGTGCGACAGAGAGACCTCACGGGATCACAGGAGAAACCACAGCCAAAGCCATCTGTAGGTCCTGGCCCGGCACCATGCTTGCTTTCCTCTCTCAATCTCTACACACTCACGAGTAGAAACACGCTAAAGAACTTCTGGGGTTGGCAGTCCCCGGCAATCACTAGTCCATTCTCTAAGCTTCCTCCATTCTGTACCACACAGGTTGAAGGTACCTGTGTGGACTTCCTGCAGAACTCCCCACACTCCTCTGTCTGACAGGACCCATACAGAACTCTCTTCTCCCTCAGAACTCTCTCTGCACACAGCTTGCAAACATCATCACATGATGGACAAAAAGATACAAAACCCAGACAGACATCTCACATACCAGAATCTTAACCCTTTCAGTGCTGCAGCTATGCAATACACATTATTCTTGCAACACAAAAGACACTGACAATACATAGACAATCGAATGTATACAGCTATGGTGGGGCCCCGTTGTACTGGACCACTACACAACTGTAGCACATACATAAAAAATGACCCATAGGCACTAAAAGCGCACTGAATAAACTCATATACATGCAGAGAAAACAGTGCGATTTTCAGACACCGAAACTGCTGCTAGGCTGCATTCACACAAGCGCGAATCTCACACAGGTTTTGTGCATTGTAAGAAGCATAAAACTTGCGAGAATATGAACTCCAATCATTTGAATGGAGTCTCACAAATGAGCGACGTTGCGAGGCAAAAATTTGCTGCATGTCCTAGCAGTTTTCTAGAATGTCCAAGATCGGCTGCCTCCAGTCTCCATCCAGGGGTTTTGACTTTGAGACTTTAAACGTACACCCTGATGGGACCCAAGGATGAAGCCGGTAGCGAGATGTGAACAAGTCCTTTGTTCGTCCGGGATTGGAGGGTTGGTTCAATCCCTGATAAGAAAAACAAGGGCTTCTGTTTCTCTGCCTACTTGTGAAGTGGAAGTGTCTCATGATATCCCTTTTTGTGATTTTCCAAAATCCTTTAAAACCTCCGGATTCTATATATACTTTTTCTTTTGGAAAGTGAACACACAGTAATGAAAGGATGTACTTTATTGACAGGGGATGCCCCCTGTACCTCATTGGCTGCACAGCTGCCTTACCTGTAGGTCCTAGCAGGCCACTAACATTAAGCTGCAGCTGCAAATGCTTTTCATCAAAGGTGGCCTCGACCTCTGTAACTTCAGGGACCCTGCTGCAAGGTGCGCATTGGGCCACCTGAAAGGGCCTTACCTGCCGGCGGCTTAAAAGGCAGCACCCAGCTCTGTGTTGAAGAGCAGAGCTGGGTCGGCATGACTGAGGCGACAGTGCCATGGATCCTCTTTGCCGGTGGCCCCGCAGAAGGCGCTCCAAGCACCCCCACATGTATTGATGATTAAGTTCACCAGCAGGGAGGAGACATTGCCAGTGGTGCTGTAAGTCACAGACTGCATGCACAGGCAGCAGGAGCCAAGCAGGAAGCCGGCATCTGTGTGCTGCACTCCTTGACATGCGTCCCCACCAGACTGCATGAGGAGAGCAGGGAGCCTACAGGGATAGCGAACACAGAGTTACAGGCTGCTGCCGCATACACCAGGAGGAGGATAGCTGGGAGCCCATAGTGCCGGGGACGGGAGACAGGCAGTAAGCTGCAGAGGGCTGCTCAGTGCCATTGCTTACAGCTCACAGACGTAACATTTAACACCTTCCAGGACCTTCACCTATTGACCCTATCGGGAGCTAGGGGTGTGACAGGGGCGTTCCTCCTGCCAAACCTCTAGCTTCTGGTGGTGTCAAGATACCATAATAACGCGCTGACATGCTGATTTCATTGCCTAGGTTTCATTTTTGATGATTGACTGGCAGTTAGGCCAATCAAAGGGGGTTTGGCATCTAGTAAAACACCAGATTGGTTATTTGAAACAGTGCCTTTTATTGTGATGTCAGTCGATTATATATATACACCTCCCGCTGCTATTATCCAACCTGGGGAATAGTAATTAAATCATGCAACCAACAAAACGACTGTCATCACAGCAAGTAATCCGTATCCTTGAGCATAATGAGGTGCAAAGAAGGAAAGACCTCCATATTTTTTCCTAGCTAAGAAGTTGGTCAGATACACCTAATGCAGTATTAGGGCAGTCAACCCACTGGCCCATATCTTAGCAAATTTATATAGAAGGATGACCCCATTTACTTCACGTTGCCAAGCAACCCTAGTAGGTTTTTTTGGGTGCTTCCAGTTAAGCAATATAACATTTTTAGCAGTAAAGAACAGCAATTTATATAGAGTACATGTTACTGTGTCAACCGGAATGTTCCCCATAAGGACAAAGAGATAGATTTTAGGATGCAGGGTGTTTGGGCCCCTAAGTGTGTCTCCATAAACTCAGGGACATCTCTCCAATAGGTCTGCAGAACATGGCATTCCCAAAACATGTGCATGATAGTGCCCGCACTCATCAATCATCTCTGGCAGTCTGCATTGGGAATTAGGCCCATCAAATATAGCAACACCGATCACAGCACACACTTCACCTTTCAGATATACAGGGAAGACAATCCTCACCAGATGGTGCACGCTCATCAGAGATCCTGGATCCTGGATCGCAATTTCAACAGCAGAGTATGTATGAGAGCAGCACTCCGGGGGTTAAGTAAAAGATCAAATCTTTATTGTGCCCACACAACGTTTCAACCCTCCATCTGAGGACTTGAGAAAGACCCTGAGATGGAGGGTTGAAACGTTGTGTGGGCACAATAAAGATTTGATCTTTTACTTAACCCCCGGAGTGCTGCTCTCATACATACTCTGCTGTGGGAATTAGGCCCATGGTACACAAACAGGTGGGAGTATAGTAGATTTTGTGCAGGAACTTGACTTGGATTAACCTGTTTCTTGCACTGATTAAGCACAGCCCTGAGCTGGCCCAAAGCCCGTCTCGGTTGTCTGAGTCCAGGTCTGATAAGCCCCACTTTTCAGGAGCCCCCATCTCTCAGTGAAACGAGACACTTTGTCAGTTGTCTATAAAAACAGCACAGTATCTTCAGAGTATTGGACATCTGTTTCAGCTCCTCTAGTCGGCTCAGCACAAGGGGTATGTTTAGACCTCCAAATTGGGCTCCGAGGGCATGATGGAGTTGGCAATATCTAAAGAGGGAGTTATTAGGAAGGCCCGATCATTTCTGCAGTTGTGAGAAGGTACTAAGAACACCATTCTCAACCACATCCCCAAGGGTAGCTATCGCATGATGTCTCCAGAAGATAATGTCTGGCATTCCTTGCAAGTTTGGGAAATGGAACGTCAGAAAAAAATCTGCGCTCAAATAGGAGTGAGCTGAGGACAGAATCACATATAAGCAATGGTTTGGTATAACACTTACTTGGAAGGAGGGGGTTATGATGCACAAATGCCCCCTCCTCAGAGTGTCCTCCACAGGGTATAGAACTATGCTCCAGGGTACATAGTATTGATCAGAATATTTTAGTCAAACAAAACTTTTAATCAGACAACGCGTTTCGGTGCAAGGTAAAGCACCTTTCTCAAGCCATACAGCTGTTGACCTATTTGAGCGCAGATTTTTTTCTGATGTTCCATTTTCTGTTATACCCGGGGGAGTTCTGGTCCAGACCCCCCGGCTTGTATCTGCAGCTCTCCTTTGACTCAGAGGATTGGAGTACTGAGGAAAAGACTCATCGTGATTGCTTCCGGATATCCCAGCAAGTGTGGATTTTATTCACCTGTGGCGCTCTCTACCATTTTCTTGACTTCTCAGTTTGCAAATTTGGGAGGTTTTAATTTCTCCAAAGGGAAGTATGAGAGGACCATTTTGCTGCCTGGTCCTGTATCAAGTGGAGGGTTATACTCCATACTTTAAGGGTCACCCACATAGGCATAGGCAGGGTATTTATGCGTGAAGTCGGTCCCCTTAGCAATAATCTTAAACTTTGTTTAGGACTTACTATTCTGTGTTCAAGCCAGGGGCGTAACTATAGAGGATGCAGGGGATGGGGTTGCACCAAGGCTCAGGAGCCTTAGGGGGCCCATAAGGCCTCTCTTCCCCATATAAGGAACCCAGTACTATGAGTAGAGCATTATAGTTGGAGGCCCTATTACAAGTTTTGCACCGGGGCCCAGGAGCTTCAAGTTACGCCTCTGGTTCAAGCCCCACCGCTGGGTTATAGCTAGTAGAGTACAGTCACCACTGCACGCATACAAACTGACTAGCCATGTAGTAGTAGTTAAAATGGAGGAGGGACAGCCCCCCTCTCCCTCTATGGGCAGACAAAGAGTTTCTAATTTAATTCTCGGCCTGGATCGTAAAGCTGATATTTTAATACAGTGGTTCCTCCTTGTGAAGATAATGCATATATTATTGAATAGAGGATATATATCTGCAGAATATTAGTTATACAGGAACCCAGGATTATCATGTTGTTGCTCACCAGCTAATGGCAGAGTTCGTAGACTGCCTGCCGCTGGTCAGACTGCATTAACAGGCAAGGGTGTGCAGCCTCATGATGGATCAGTGCATTAAGTCAGCAAAAGTCCAGAAAGCAGAGTCAGGCTTCAAACCACAAGTTACAGACAAACCCATGTTTCACTTGGCTAGTGTCTGCTGCACTTCTTGGTTCTTCCCATGGGGAGGCTAACCCCAGTGGATTTCTTCTCTCTTCTTGGATAGGAGATCATGCATAGAAAACTTGTTCAATGAATTTATACACCTTGCAGCTGAAAGAAACCATCAGAAAGTCACAAGGTATAGAGTTGACCGCCTTCCAGCGGGGTACGGAGGTGGGATATCACCTAAGCAACCAACCAGTATGGGACATCGCTGAACTTTTGGACCTTCCAAAGTCTACTGTTGGCAATGTTATTCAGAAATGGGAAACATCTGGTATGTGCAGCCATGTTCAGGGAGACCTTGTAAACTGACAGAGCATGGACAACGAAGCCTTGTACCAGCTGTGAAGACATCATGCACATCATCTGGTGTAATAGTATCTCGTAGAGCACCAACCTTGGGAAATATGGGCTCACCAAGTCTCATGGTGACATCCTTTAAAATGGGGTCATGTTATAATGACAAGGCTTCTTGAAATGTGGTCATTTTACCCATAAAATGTGTCTATGTGCATCACACTGAAATAGATGGAACTCACAGCAACTGCTTTAAAATACATAACTTCCTAAATTGTAACTGAATCATGTAATTTCCATCATCCAACGTGTCATGTGCAGCCTTGAAACAGCAGGCCCTCAGCGGGGTAGAAAAAGGCCTTGCCACGGGTGGCTCTACCATCTCCTTCCCTAAGGCCGCCTGCAAACGGGCGGGTCGGATCCGGCGACGAGGATTCTCGCCGCGGGACCCGACCTGAGCGCCTACAGGGACCAGCACGTACTCACCCGCGCCCGCGGCTCCGGCTGTTTGATGTGCCGGCTTGTCAGGCAGACCGGAACCAGCGGCGGGTGAGCGACATTTCTGTGCGGGACTCCGCGAGCCCCGCACAGAAATGAAGCATGCCGCGATTTGTTTGCCGCGCGATATTTCGTGCGGCCAAATCGCGGCCGTCTGCATTGGATTGCATATTGTATTATTCTGTTTAATGCATATGTTACAGGCAATGTGTGAAATAACCAGACTATTTATAGGTTAAATTTGGTGCATATCCGTTGCGCCATTTTCTAAATTCCCTGGAATGTGACAAATGACAATAAATGTGTACATTGCACAGTTGTATGCTGGTTGCGCTCATAAAATGGCTCGTTGTCCGCCACGTTGCCACTCCGTAGCCAGAAGTATAAGTTCTATATTGTAGAGCAAAGTTATTTTTTTCCCCTTTATTTTTAAAGCTGTGATTTCCGCTTTGATGCACAAAAAGCCACTATTTTCTTAAAGGGGTTGTCCCGAGCCGAAACGGGTTTTTTTTTTTCAACCCCCCCCCCCCGTTCAGCGCGAGACAACCCCGATGCAGGGGTTAAAAAAGAACACCGGAGAGCGCTTACCTGAATCCCCGCGCTCCGGTGACTTCTTACTTACCTGATGAAGATGGCCGTGGGGATCTTCTTCCTCGGTGGACCGCAGGGCTTCTGTGCGGTCCATTGCCGATTCCAGCCTCCTGATTGGCTGGAATCGGCACGTGACGGGGCGGAGCTACACGGAGCCCCATTGAAGAAAGCAGAAGACCCAGACTGCGCAAGCGCGGCTAATTTGGCCATTAGACGGCGAAAATTAGTCGGCTCCATGGGAACGAGGACGCTAGCAACGGAGCTGGTAAGTGAAAAACTTCTTATAACTTCTGTATGGCTCATAATTAATGCACAATGTACATTACAAAGTGCATTAATATGGCCATACAGAAGTGTATAGACCCACTTGCTGCCGCGGGACAACCCCTTTAAGCTCTGAAAAAGTAGTTTTGTTAACCTTTCCTACTAGAATTACTGTAAGGTTTTATGTTGAGGCATATACCGTCTTGGATTGTTTTAGTACTTCTTATGGAGCAGCTCTATACAAGGCAGCATACATATATATTCACCAAATAGTGCCAAGTAGCAGTTGGGCGTTTGCTCCCCCATGACATAAGCTGTCTAGGTACTTGCAAGAACACCCTGACCAATGGAGAATGCATCTGCTTATATCTCATGTCTGCCATTGAACAGCATCCTCAAATAGGTCAAAATTTGGATAATTCCTTCATAGGAGTCGGAGCTTCAATTTTCTGATAGTTAAAGGGATTGTCCGGTTGTCAGGTGTTTTATATCAAATTATAGCCTCAAATATGGTAAAATGACAAAAGAATTGGTACTTAGCCTTCCTCTGCGCGGCAATTCAGCACTACAGCCCCCCCCCCCCCTCCCCCGGTCTCCATTTTGAAAGAATACCCCCTGACAGCTGCAGGCAATCAGAGGCCACCATTGGTCAGGTGCTATTCTCCTGCTATCATGGCTCTCAGCCATGTGACCTCTGATTGGCTGCAGCAATCAGTTGGTGTCTAGTCTAGGAGGACTGTGAGGCTATAATGCTGGATAGCGGGGCGAGAGGAGAGGTAAGTATTAGAGATGAGCGAGCACCAAAATGCTCGGGTGCTCGTTACTCGGGACGAACTTTTCGCGATGCTCGAGGGTTCGTTTCGAGTAACGAACCCCATTGAAGTCAATGGGCGACCCGAGCATTTTTGTATATTGCCGATGCTCGCTAAGGTTTTCATTTGTGAAAATCGAGGCAATTCAAGAAAGTGATGGGAACGACACAGCAACGGATAGGGCAGGCGAGGGGCTACATGTTGGGCTGCATCTCAAGTTCACAGGTCCCACTATTAAGCCACAATAGCGGCAAGAGTGGGCCCCCCCCCCCCGCACTGTCAGCATAAAGATCGTTCTCCTCTGCCATAGCTGTAACAGCTGTGGCAGAGAAGAACGATGTTAGCCCATTGAATTCAATGGAGCCGGCAATACAGCAGGTTCCACTGAAAGCGATGGGCTGCCGGCGATCGCGGGATGAATTGTCGGGAAGGGCTTAAATATATAAGCCCTTCCCTGCAATTCATCCAGAAATGTGTTACAATAAAAATATATACCGGCGTATAAGGCGATGGGGCGTATAAGACGACCCCTCAACTGTCACCTTATACGCCGGGAATACAGCGCAGCAAAGAATAAAAATCATTACTCACTTCACCGGGCGTTCTGCGGTGCTCCTGCAGGCTGTCGCTCCCTCCTGGTCCCCGGCAGAGCATTGCTTTCTCTACGAAGGGCTTGAAATCCCCGCCTCCAGAAATACGCGTGCCTTCAGCCAATCACAGCAATTCAATGACATCATTGTCATTGGCTTCATAGATTGGAGCTAAAAGATACCATAGCAGGCACTACTAGGGGG
The DNA here is from genome assembly GCF_035609145.1 of Eleutherodactylus coqui. Lineage (NCBI taxonomy): Eukaryota > Metazoa > Chordata > Amphibia > Anura > Eleutherodactylidae > Eleutherodactylus > Eleutherodactylus coqui. Next base: position 235,008,834 of record NC_089840.1, on the reverse strand, counting down.
ACTTAAGAGCTAACTGCATATTGTATTATTCTGTTAAATGCATATGTTACAGGCAATGTGTGAAATGACTCATTGCATAGAGTGCCAACAATGGGACATCAGATTATGAAATGGTGAATATTTCACACATTTCCTAGGCATCCCATGCAATGCCGAGAGATACAGTCGAAAAAAAGGAAGGAGGTAGAGCTACTGTGCCGAAAGGAGAACTGGCAACGTATCAAATACTTCCACCAGCAGTGGACTGCCGCCCTTCCCTGGGCACCCCATTTTTCCCCTACACTAAACATATGATCCCAGCTTTCGAACCATCAGTCTTCATCATCTTCCTCCAATGTCCCACAATCCAATCCCCATCATCTTTCTCTAATGTCCCACAATCCAACCCCCATCTTCTTCATCCAGTGTCCCACAATCCAACCTCCATCATCTTCCTACAATGTCCCACAATCCAACCCCCATCCTCTTTCTCCAATGTCCCACAATCCAACCACTCTCATCTTCTTCCAAAGTCCCACAATCCAACCCCCATCTTCTTCCTCCAGTGTACCGCAATCCAACCCTAATTGTTAGGGAAAAACTCCCTTTAGTATGTCATCCGGCGTCCAAATTGTAATGAGTACTCATCATTGTTTAAGTAATACCGATCGGTAGGAAGAGACAGACCGTACATGTGCATGGAATGTACAATTCATCTACTTCGCTTTTATTACCGTTACAAGAGGTCTTTTATAGACCTATCATATAATTAAAATGACGTTGATTCTGAGCCAAACATTACATATTTTGTTTACATCATTCAGTAATGCCACATGTTCGATCAAAATCTATTCGTAATACCTAAAATTTTCCATTCTTCAGCGATTCTGTTTTCTTCCTTTTTATGACTTTATTTTAAGGTAAATGTATTGGTTATATCAGCTGTAACCTGGTACTAATTAGCTTTTTATCAGTTTATGTCTGGACTTTCAATCATCGCCTGACTAGTCACCAGTTATGGTTTATTGCTGGTGAAGTCAAGCTAACATTCTACCAAGGCCTAAAGCTTATACAAGAAATGATTTCTCTGAAACAGTAGAATCTAAAAAAATATCACAAAAGCTGGGGGCCTGGGTAATTTCCCCCAAACTCATCATCTTCCTCCAGTGTCCCACAATCCAACCCCCATCATATTTCTCTAATATCCCACATTCCAACCCCTCTCATCTTCTTCCAATGTCCCACAATCCAACCCCCATCATCTTCTTCCAATGTCCCACAATCCAACTCTCATCATCTTTTTCCAATGTCCCACAATCCTACCCCCATCATCTTCGTCCAATGTCCCACATTCCAACCCACATCATTTTCTTTCAGTGTCACACAATCCAACCCCCATCATCTTCTACTAATGTCCCACAATCCAACCCCCATCATCTTCTACTAATGTCCCACAATCCAACCCCCATCATCTTTCTACAATTTCCCACAATCCAACCCCCATCCTCTTTCTCCAATGTCCCACAATCCAACCCTCATCATCTTTTTCCAATGTCCCACAATCCTACCCCGATCATCTTCGTCCAATGTCCCACATTCCAACCCACATCATTTTCTTTCAGTGTCACACAATCCAACTCCCATCATCTTCTACTAATGTCCCACAATCCAACCCCCATCATCTTCTACTAATGTCCCACAATCCAACCCCCATCATCTTTCTACAATGTCCCACAATCCAACCCCCATCTTCTTTCTCCAGTGTCCCACATTCAAACCCTCATCATCTTCCTCCAGTGTCCCACAATCCAACCCTCATTATCTTCCTCCAGTGTCCCACAATCCAACCCTCATCATCTTCCTCCAGTGCCCCACAATCCAACCCCCAACCTCTTTCTCTAATGTCCCACAATCCAACCCTCATCATCTTCTTCCAGTGTTCCACAATCCAACCCCAATCCTCTTTCTCTAATGCCCCACAATACAACCCCTCTCTTCTTCTTCCAGTGTTCCACAATCCAACCCCCATCATCCTATTCCAGTGTCCCACAATCCAACCCCCATCATCTTCCTCCAGTGTCCCACAATCCAACCCCCTTCATCTTCCTTCAGTATCCCACAGTGAAACCCTTATCCTCTTTATCCAATGTCCCACAATCCAACTGTCATCCTCCTCCAAGATGTACTCCTACAGTCCCGCAGTCATTCACCTTCCTGCTGTCTCGCTCCTCCACTGCACTCATACTGACAAACAGTGCAGACTCTAGAGACCACAGTGCCTGCAGGCTGCCTGCATGCGAGGCTGAACAGGTCTGGATGCCATTGCATGGTTTCGGGACGCAGGTCCTACACGGCTCCACTCATTAGTACCCCATGCACTGCCGCCCATCGGTCAGTGTTATGTGTCCTCTGATTGTGCCTCGTCGGCTTGGTAGAATAGGAGTCAGGACACATCCAGCTCCTCGCCTTCCCCGGCTGCTGCCACTTCGAAAATATGACTTAGAGAGAGAGAGCTGAGTGGTAACTCACTGCTAAGGGGTCCTGAAGGACTTGGAGACACAGGCACGGTGCACCGCTCGGACAATACTATTTTGTTTTATTTTCTCTTTATCAGTAAGAAAGTCCTATACTCTAGTTTTATTTTTCTCGTTGCGTTTTTCATATACGTCTTTTTTTTCCCCATAAAGGCTTTCATGACTCTTTTCATACTTAAAGAGTACTTGTCATTCTGTTTAATGACTAGGTACTCTATACGATGCCTAGGAAAATTATGTAGCATATTTAACTCAAACAAACATTTAATACTTTGCCTAAAAGCCTTGCACGTTCCATAGATTTGCCTATGCATTCTATACAATTCTGCTTTTCACACTCTGCCTGTATTCAATGAGCTCCCCCTAGTGGTGGCTGCAGAAAGCCAGAATGTAATCTCTTTTTTAAACTCTAGACATGTGGAGACCTGTGTCAGAAAGTTAGAGCTCCAACCCTTAGATTTTATAATAAATTGATTACTACAGTATGTATGACCTAAAAATAACATGGTGTGGTTGCTCACATTAAACCCTAACTGCACACACATAGTATTTAAAGGGGTTGTCCAATTGTCAACTATTCATGGCCTATCCATAGAATAGTCCACCAATAGTAAGTCAGTGGGGTCTGACAACCAGGACCCCTACCAATCAGTTTGTTGCCAGGGAAATGCGCTTATGCACTAAGCTGATTTCTGCAGGAAGCAGGCCTGGTATTACATGCAAAATTCTCATTCACTTCAATGAGAGCTGTGCCTGCAATACCAAGTCTGACCTCTACAGTGGAAACGGAGCTGTCTGCGTTCTGCAGATATCAGCTCGGTGCATAAAGCACAGTGGCCTGTTAAACAGCTGTTTGGAGGGGGTCATTGATTGCAGGTCCTCACTAATCTACAATTGATAGCCTTGCCCGAGGAAAGCTCATCAATAGTTGTCAACTGAACAACCGCTGTAAAACCTTTACAGAATCTCTGTCTCTTCTGGCAGAAAGCTCTTCTGCAGGGTGTGTCTTCTGCGGGTAGTACATGTTGCCAAGCAAGCACGTGATTCCCGTACGGGTGGCCACTATCTGCGCACATGATGCTACATGTATAGATGGGGTCCTAGGATATTCTTTCTGTACTACCTCGGCATAAAGCCGTAAGAATACTGCAAGATATGGCGGCTTGGGGGAGTTTAATCATGTAAGTGTATGCCTGGCCATGGGTGACTATCCCGGTATGTGATGTTCTACTTACCTTCATCTATTGACGGACGTCCGTTACCAGACGTTGTGACCACAGCGGCCAATGATGTCATATGATTGTGGAAAACAGTGTTTTGGTCGTACGGAAATCCCCTGAAACTTCTCATGATAACCGATCTCGGCCGGTGGTCTTGGTATCCGGATACTTTGTCACAACCCGCTGTCCTTGTATTAATGTTGCTATAACCTTTTTATTTTGAATCCTCCATTTTTTAAGGTTTTGTGTGTTTATTGATGACCGACCGATGCCGCGCCGTTACGTCTGGCTTCCTTCCAGGACGTTTTACGACACGCTTATCCGGTTTGTTGCATTATTTTGTTTACTGAAGGTGACCAATATATCGTAGTATTATTTCAGCGTTCTCATTTAGGGCAATGCTCTGCAGCCTCTGGACCTTCAGCGATTGGGAAACTACAAATCCCAGCATGCCTTGCACAACAGCTGGAGATTCACAGGTGGCAGAGCAGGTATTCAGAGCTGTGACTGTACGGTAAGTCTGGTGCATATTCCCTGATTATAACTCTTATATTACTTTTAATCGGAGATGATTTATATTAAGTATTAGAAACCTGTAACTATTCAGCAGTTATGGTACTGTATCTATCGTTCTTCCTGGCTGCCTAGAATCGGATAGGCATGCTGGGACTTGTATTCCAACAGCTAGAGAGCTGTAGGTTGTCTCTAAGTTCTGTTGGTAAAGTTCACTGGTGCCTCCACCCCATTACCTTACACTATATAACTACTTTATCCCCAAACTGGTAACTGATCCATCCACTGCTAACTAGGAAATGGATCTGAGGCTGCATTGCTTTAGGACTTTCTAAAGTGGTTGTCCTATATCAGCACTTCCAAGCTGAGATGAGAAACTTGCAGCTGGTTTCCTGACCACCTCGCCAGCCGTTACAGAAGCAGCAGAGTTCAGCAATCTTAATTTGTTTCCATAATTCCCACTGAAGTAAATGGGTGTTACAGAAATGGTGTAAGGCTTCCATGCTTGGCTGTTTCCTTAAAGGAATATTCCACGGGATAGAGGATAACTAGCTGATCGATGGGGGTCCTACTGCTGGGATCTCCACCAATCCTGAGAATGGGGGTCTGGTTGGTCCTCAAATGATAGGAGTGGAGGTCACACAGGCGCACTGGTATTATCTTCACTTTAATGAAAGCATTGGAGATTGCCAAACGCTTGAACTTGGCAATTTCCGGCGCTCTCATTAAAATGAATGGAGCAACAGTGCAGCTGCGCAATATATACTTTGTTCATATGGAATCTGATCAGACCTGTCCTTCTCAGATCCCAGCGGCGGTCAGACCTCCACCGATCAGCTAGTTATTTCCCCCGTGGATAACTTGTTGAACCCAGATCCCCCTTTCAGTTGTGGAGTTAGCTGCAGGTTTCTCATCTCAGCTATAAAGATACATGAACTAATTAATAAGCACAGAACTATAGACCTAAAGCAGCATGATGAAAGTGGAGATTCACTTTAATGGGGGTTTACCCACAACATTTCTTTATGGCATTTCAACGAGATCCTAAGAGCAAGAGTATTTACTGCAATGGAGCATGACCCCCACATGCATGGGAATGGGTACCGAGCATTGATCGCACTTCCTCCACGGTGTAAGAGAAGCATTCGCACGTGCCCCCTTGTTCTGCTCTATTCTGTTACACTTAGCTTTGAGACATAGTTTTGCAGAATGATGTCTAATTCCACAGCGCTGTCTGTTCAATTCTGATCAGTGATCTAGAAAGCATATGTTTGTGAACCCCGCACAATGAAACAGCCTTTCTACGGATACTTAACATTTTGGGATGAAAACACGAACTCCAGAGCGCCATCCATTGTGACAAGCTGGAGTTCTCTGCACCGTAATCGCAGGCATGCTTCTGGTTTAGAACACAGCTTATTTCTAATCGTGATTGTTTTTTTTCCCCTTTTCTGATATTTCGATCTGGAATTGGTTTATTTTCTTTACTGGTTTGTAAATCGCACTATACTGTATAATCAATAAATTTTAAGAAATTGACATTTTCATGGTTTTGCTTTCAGTCTGGTGTTGTGGTGTTCTGTCCTGGACAAATAAAGGCAGTAAATGAGTGAAACAGAATCATTGCCAAAAAAAGTTAAAATAATCCAAAAATATATTGTACACCCCCACCTTACTGGGATCGTAGGGACTCTTTAGAAGAATGGGTGGATTAGAGTTCAAGGACAATGATCAAATTTAGGGTTACTCAGTTTGGGTTGGAAAAAAAAGGCAGTTTAGGGGCAATCTAATGACAATAAATAAGAAGGAAGTCGACATAAAAGGTCAACAACGAGGAAGTCAAAGTAGTAAATAGTTTCGTATTCCTTGGGTTCCTCATTCATCATAGTGTCACCTCAACAGGTGAGATAAAGCGTCTATTACCACTGGGGCGTACGGCCATGGTGAGCATGGACCCAATATGGAAGTGCAAGGATGTCCCCCTCAAATGAAGGTTAATCATAGCCATCGTCTTCCCGATTGCATCATATGGCTGTGAGACGCGGACATTAAGGATAGCAGACAGCAGAAAATTGACACTTTCATGCTGTGGTGTTGGAGAAAAAGTCTACGAATCCCCTAGACAGCTAGCGTCACCAACAAATCTATCTTGGGCATATCAACCCAGAGGTGTTCCTGGAAGGCAAGATCACGAAAGAGGGACCAACTTACTTTGGACACGTGATGAGGGCGTATTTGCTGGAAAAAGAGATGCTACTTGTAACGGTCAGTGGTAAAAGGAGACCGGGAAAACAAAAGACGTTGGCTGGACGTCTTCAAGAAGGACACGGGAATGGACATCAGGCAAATGAAACCTGCCATAGAGAAGCATGGAGAGGACTACAGAATGTCCAATAGTCGGAAACGACTGAACGGACAGAATTGGAATTTGGAATAACCAATGTACAAATATATGAATGGATAGTGCAGAGATCGCTCTAATGATCTTTTTACAGGACTGTAACAACAGAAGCATCCTCTACATCTAGAGGAAAGGTTTTACCATCATCATAGATGGGGATTCTTTACTGTAAGAGCAGTGAGACTAAGGGACTCTCTGAAGAAGATCAAGAATAGTCTGGATGCCATTCTTGAAAATCTATTACAAATTATGTGTATTAAATTTTCGGAGATGAGACCTTGATCCATATAATTGCATATAATTTTTACTGTTGGCTGATTTTGGCGTTGCTTTATTAAAGCAGAATTTGTAAATAGGTTTTCTAATTTACCTGCATTATTTAAAGGAGTTTACCAGAATTTCAAGTTATTCCCTACCCACAGGGATAACTTGCTGATCGGTGGGGTCTCACCACTGAGACACCTGCCAATCTTGAGAATGGGACTCCTGTGCCCGACTCTCCTATCACTGCGGGAGTCGCTTCTCCCCATACAGTACTGTCACTCTGAATGGAGCGCTGGCTGCACATGCACGGTCAGTGTTCCATTCATTTCAATGGAGCTGATGAAAATATCGAAGCTGTTGTTGCTCGGGTATCTTAGCATTCCGATTGAAAGTGAATGGAAACCCTAAAAAAAACAAGCAAAAAAAAAAGGTAAGGTTGGAAGGGACCTCCAGGTTCATCGAGTCCGACTTCCTGCTCAATGTAGGATTCATTAAATCATCCCAGACAGATGTCTGTCCAGCCTTTGTTTGAACACTTCCATTGAAGGAGAACTCACCACCACAATTGTATATCATTTTGGTATCATTTTAATCATACCAACCCACACAAAGAAACTTATCTCATTTACACCACATGGTGAATGCTGTAGAATTGATGTTCTGTTCACTCTCCTCCCAAAAAATAATAAATTATGTAATACATTATATATTCTCCGAAATCATACAAATAAGACTTACAGCTGGCCATGCACCGACCAAGCCCTCATGCTGCTATGTCAATGGAAAAATAAAAAAAGTTATGGTTTTTCAAAAGGGGAGATGAGAATCCCCCCAAAAATTAGATTCAAAGTAGGCTGCGTCCTTAAAGCAGTTTTCCAGGGAAATACTATTGATGACCCATCCTCAGAATAGATAGAGAAGGAACACCAGCAGCACTCGTGTAGAACTAAACTTGTATAATTTTTTTTTTGCTGTACTACTCTTTTTTTTTCCAAAGACATTTAGTTTTTTAAAGTTATTTTCTGCCGCCATCTTCTGCATGCAATAACTTTTTTATTTTTCTCTCCACGTGGTTGAGTGAGGGCTCATTTTTTGCGGGATGTCCTATAGTTTCTGATAGTTCCAATGTGCAATAAATACAACTTTTTGATCACTTTTTATTGCATTTTTTCTAGGAGACAGGTACCTGAAAAAGTGCATTTCTGGCGCTCTTTATTTTTTGTTCGGACGCCGTTCACCATGCGGGGTAAATAATGCACTACTTTGATATTTCGGACTTTTATGGACGTGGCGATACCAAATATGTATTTTTTTTAGTATGTAGATTTGTTAATTACAGATTCGGTAAAAGGGGGCTGATTTAAACTTTTATTCCTTTTTTTTTTTTACAATTAATAAAACTTTGCTGTTCTCACATTTACTTTTATCTTAAGTCTCCCTGGGGGACTACAACATGCAATGCTTTGATTGCTTCTGCAGTATGACATAATGCTACAGCATTACGTCATACTGTAATTTGACAGGCAGTCTATCAAGCCACCCCACTGGGATGGCTTTATAGGCAGTCTCCTAAGACAGCCCTGGGGCCTTTTGAAAGGCCCCCGGCTGCCATGACACCTGCATGGCTCCCCCGATCTCACCGCAGGGGTGCTGCACTGCTGATTGCAGCTATTGCCCGCGGGTGTGAGCTGTAATAAACAGCTGACGCCCGCGCTGTATGAAGAGAGGTCGCCCCGCGAACTCTCTTCATACATACCCCGACGCTCCAGGATGTTAATGTACGTCCTGAAGTGGGAAGGGGTTAAGAGTATTGAAGCAATAGATTGTAAGTGCAGCAGCCCATAATCCACACTTATGTTCAATAATACAAGAGAATATATAGATTAAATAAACCAAAAACGAGGGATAACAGAACAATACAACAATAAACTTTATGAATCAAAAACCAGAAATAAATTCAAGGGAAAACAATGAAAACAAGAACACTTGGAGGAGAGGACGACACGGCAAAGGAAGCGCTGCATCATCAACCAGGAAAATCTGAAAAAAATACAAAAACCAACATTAATATTTAAAAACCGTCATCACAAAGACAATTATAACATAAACTAGAAGAATCTGCCCCCAGAAATGGTAGACTAGATGAAGGGCATAAAATGGTACTCAGTATTGAGGCCTCCTGGGGACAATCTATTCAGGTTATGAATCCACATTAGTTCTCTCTTTATCAATAGCCATTCCCTGTCCCCACCTCTTGGTGTGACAGGAACATGATCAATCACTTGGTCTAAACTGACTGATATTATGTTTTTTTCAAGAAAATGGTTTGATATTGGGAGTTCCTTATTGCCTGTTCTTATGGTGCTTTTATGGTTTGTCATTCTTGTCCGGACCTGCATCGTGGTCTCCCCAACATACGCCAACCCGCAGGGGTACATGATGGGGTAGACTACGAAGGAGGACCATCAAGTGTATCTACCCTTAACCCTATAACGTTTACCTGAATGCCGGATGACAAAAGGAATCCCCCCTGACCAAGTTGCTGCAACAGGCACAAATATAGCAAGGGGAATTTTCATTATTAAGGGCAGCCAAAACTCTCTGAGTGTCAGTCTGAGAAAAATTTGAAGACACGTGGGTCACTAATCTGTCCCTCAGGTTGTATCTCCTCCTATAGGACATAAGGGGCCTGTTTTGAAATGCCAAGATCTGGCTACAAACAGTAGAGAGTATGGAACAATTCTTGTTGAGGATATTGAAAATATGTCTGCTCGAGGTGCCATATGAGCTGGTAAATGGAATCCTGGTTGGAAAATGGTCTCTTTTTCTCTTGGGGACAACGAGTTCACTCCTTTCCTTCCTTCTCACCTCCTCAATAGTTTTCTTGATTAAATTAGGGGGATAGTCCCTACCAATAAATCTATTCCCCCATTTCACCTAATCTTTTAGAGAGTTATCAGCAATCATATGAACCCGTAGGAGCTGGCTCCCATAGAGCAAATTGACCATGCTCCTTGGGTGATTGCTGTTGTGATGTAATGTACTATTATGATCTGTGGGTTTAGTGAAGAGGTCTGTTATCAGTTTTTTTCAACTTATCTCATATAGAGAACCCATTCTTGCATATCCTATTAGGATGCCCCAGCATTAATAGTGTGTGAGGAGTATGCCTCATCTATGGGGTGGAGCAGAAGCGTCTCGTCCTGAAGGATGTAGCAGCTCATGTACAGCATTAGATAGGATATTCATTGCTGTCAATCAGGACTGTGTAATACTTATTTTTGCCTGTGGCAGCGCTGCAGAGACATTGACCACTTGTTGCTGTGATCCCTCAATGCCAACCATCTAGTGTGGAGCAAATACAAGTCCTGGACGGTATGATGTCCCAGTCTGGGGAGTCTCATACTCACTTGTTATTCCAGGGTCTTGGTGGTGCAGCAGCACAAGATGGATCTAAATAGCCTAAATATGGAGAAAAAGAAGTGTGAGACCAACAAGAACAGACAAATGTTGTGGTGACAGTAGAGATTAGTGAATAGCGTTTATACTGAAGAAAAGAGCAATAGTGGGGAGCTTCATCAGAGATGACGGTGGAGGCTGGTGACATAAAGGAGCTCAATGGGGCCTATTCATAAAGCCTTGGATGACAAATTGTATTATCCAAAAGTGGTAATTTTGGTACATGTGCCAAAACTGAAACTTTTGAGGCATTTAAATTGTGCCATGGCACTTTTTCATAATTGGGCAAGGCTCGGCTTTAAGGGGATGGCTGCGTCCAGCTCATCACATTTGCTATAAACTGGCATAGATTATAGCCAAAACCTACTCAAGCTCATAGCTGGCATATGTTTGCATCTGGAAGCTCGTACCTCTTAACACATTTGTCGCTCATAGATGAGCACAGTGTTTGCTTAGACCGGCGTGTGAAGCATCAATCTAAGTAAATAGACCCCGATGGTTGTGATGCATGTAGGAGGGATAGGAGAGACACAACCTCTGTCTTCCTTGCATTGCTCCGTGCACAGTTCTATGGTAGTATTAATCTAAAACCTAGTAATCATGTGAATGTTATAACATGTGCTTTGTACATAGGGAAATGCAGCAGAGAAACAAAATGTGTCCTCCCTGCCTCAAGGAATCTCAATGAAAGAAATGCAATGTAAGCATTATTGAAATTAGAATTTACCGAGATGGAAGACGGCTGCTGGTACGGCGGCTCTCGCTGCTCCTGCTGTGGAGAGGAATATCAATGGAACACAAATACTGTAAATATCCAGTTATATAATACTTTTAGGCACTGGTGTAAATTGTGCTGTATAATATCTGTAAGTTAAAGGGGTTGTTTGGTTACCGGACAACATGTTCTCTTAGCACCCACTTTACTATTACTAATAGTTTTGTTTTTTTTTATCACAGTGGGTGCTTAAGGGGGCATGTTGTCTTGCAACCAGAAAGTCCCTCTAACTGCTTGCCATCCTGATTGGCCAACTGGAATCACTTAGCTATGGCCAATTCAGGATGTCATTAGCAGATATATTTCCTGTAGAGCATCTACAGTATTAGATACAGTGACTTACAAGGTCTGTTCTGGGGACAAAGTCAACATCAAAAAGATACAGGAGCTACCGAGATAATGCCACTAAATGACTTACATGTTTCTTCGCAGACATTTCGGAATCCACCATTTTCGGGTTCTGAAAACAAGACATAATCAGATACAATATATGAGAAGAGAACAGATGATATTATCAGTCCATAAGATTCTACATATGGATATTGTTCTGTGTAATGTTCTTCAGCTACTACCATAAATGAGACAACACTACCAGTGGGGAGTAGAACTGTTTCAGGTTAAAAAAAAATTAGTTCTGTTGCAGACTAAACTTTTAGCAAAGTTTGACTCAAAGAAGGTTTCACTGATTCGGTTTACTCAACAATATCCTTTAGTAGAAATCCAGCTCTGTACCTTCTAGAATCTTCCTGGAGGGATTCCATGCTTGCCCAAGCCTGCTTTACACTGTGTTGTATAGGCCTATAATGGAGAACGCAGGTCCAGTTATAATCATTGATAATTGCTCAATTGGAAACTTACAAAAAAGAATCTCATCTATAGAATCTGTTCCTACCAAACTGAAGGACCATAAAATGTAGATCCAATAGTGAAATCGTCTGGACAACCCTAATCTACAATGTTATAAAACGCATATAGTCACCACATAATAGAACATAATAAGCTTTCTACCAACCTGCAGATGGTCTCTTCGACAAGATCTAATGTCTCTACTTCGTCCTCCACATCTTCCTCCCTTTAGAATAAACAAGGTAAAACATAGGTACAGAATTCTGAAAGCCAATAAGAAAACAAGAACAAAAACCTAAACTACAACTATATAGTGATTCCACATTTGGCCAGGCCTCCTTTACATGATGTTTCATAGGCCTATAATGGAGAACGCGGCTCCAGTTATCATCATTAATAATTGGTCAAGTGTGAACATATAGAAAAAAAATCTCATCTGTACAATCTGTTCCTACCAAAGTCAAGCATCATAAAATGTAGATCCAATAATCGGTCTTGTCACCTCAAATCTACAATGTTCTAAAATGTATATAGTCATCATATAATGGGAAACAATAAGCCTTTCACAAACCTGCTGATGGTACCTCCTTCCTCCTCCTCCTTCTCCTCCTCCTCCTTCTCTTCCTCATCTTCCTCCCTTTTAAATAAATAGGATAAAATATAGGCGCATTATTTTGAAAGTCAATAACTAACTAAGACCAAAAAGCCAAAACTACAACTATATAGTAGACAATAACTTATACAACAATTTCCTCACACACTGCTGGAACTGATCTCCCTTTCGTAATGAGTGGGGGTCCTGATCCATGACTATGGCAGTGGTAGAGAAGTCATGTAATAGGAAATAATAAACTTTCTACCAACCTGCTGATGGTCTCTGCGACAAGATCTAATGTCTCTTCTACATCCTCCACATCTTCCTCCCTTTAGAATAAACAAGGTAAAACATAGGTACAGAATTCTGAAAGCCAATAAGAAAACAAGAACAAAAACCTAAACTACAACTATCTACTGATTCTACGCTTGGCCAGGCCTCCTTCACATGATGTTTCATAGGCCTATAATGGAGAACGCGGGTCCAGTTATCATCATTGATAATTGGTCAAGTGTGAACATACACAAAAAAAATCTCATCTGTACAATCTGTTCCTACCAAAGTCAAGCATCATAAAATGTAGATCCAATAATCGGTCTTGTCACCTCAAATCTACAATGTTCTAAAATATATATAGTCATCATATAATAGGAGACCACAAGCCTTCCACAAACCTGCTGATGGTCTCTCTTTCATCCTTCTCCTCCTCCTCCTTCTCCTCCTCCTCTTCCTCTTCCTCCTCCTTCTCTTCCTCATCTTCCTCCCTTTTAAATAAATAGGATAAAATATAGGCGCATTATTTTGAAAGTCAATAAGTAACTAAGACCAAAAAGCATAAACTACAACTATATAGTAGACAATAACTTATACAACAATTTCCTCACACACTGCTGGAACTGATCTCCCTCTCGTTATGAGCGGGGGTCCTGATCTATGACCATGGCAGTGGTAGAGAAGTCACATTCACCAGCTGTGCCCAACCTTCTTATAAATATAATCCTGCTTCTCCTAGACTTACGGAATTGTCTCCAGACTCGGTGGCAAAGAAACTTCATTGTATTTAAATCTCCTACAATAGAAAACAGAACTCTGGTTAGAATAATCAATAATCATGTGACTCTACACAGGATCCATCTATATAGAACTCATCTCTCTCAGGGAAACACATAGGAATACATTGTAGCATCTCCTCCTCTATATTTCATGATAGATAACACAAGAAGATTGTATTTTATCTAAACATTGTATCCACAACAGCCTCCTCCTATATGACTCTGTAGGGTAACACTAGAGAAATACAAGCATTATTCTATATGGTAAGTACCGGAATAATGGCCTCGCCTCCTTCACCTTCTGCATCCAACTGTTATAAGAAGAAACATGACAAATATTATATATACAAGTTATAGAAAGTACCAGGAATATACATTATACTACTGGCATCAGATATAACATCCAGTACAGTCAAACACTGGAGCTCCGGCCCATAGAGGATAGTGTTATATCTATTGGGTGATGTAAACTAGATGTTGGGGGTAAAAGGCCCAGTAACAGGGGCTACACAAATTCTATAAGACTCTTTACAATGATTACTTTGGAGAGAATCAAACCAGTAGAACCCTGTTTCGGGTCACACTTTGCTAAAAGTTTGGTTTGGCATGAACCTGAACTGAGCTTTTAGCAAAGTTCTACCCAAAACAGGGTTCATCTGGTTCAGTTTGTTCAAAATTAGTCCTGAACACTGGTGTATAACACTGTCTAAGGGCCATAAAACCCCTGTATATCACTCTGAGTGTTTTATAGGGCTTTTATAGCTCCTAGACAATGTTATACATGGATTTTAGGGGTTTTGCTGAACTTCTAGCTTGGTTCAAACTAAGGGCTTAGTCAGACGGGCGTTTTTTGCCGCGATTTGCGCATGCGCATGCGTCCGGCGATTTTTTAAAACCATTGCTTTGCAATGGTATCGGACACATGAGCGCTTTTTATGCGCTCGTCCGAAAAATTATAGAACAAAAAATCGCAGATCGCACCTATCTGCGATCTGCGATTCCTGTTCGCTTCTGTATATGCGCTCAATGGGGCCGGCGGCAGCAGCGCCGACCCCATTGAGAACATATAGAAGACAAATCATTCTTCTCTGCCACAGCTGTAACAGCTGTGGCAGAGAAGAACGATGTTTGCCCATTGAATTCAATGGAGCGGCAATACAGCCGCTCCATTGAAAGCAATGGGCTGCCGGCGTGCGCGGGGTTAATTGTCGGGAAGGGGTTAAATATATAAACCCTTCCCTGCAATTCATGCTAAAATGTGTTAAAATAAAAAAAAATTGTATACTCACCTTTCCGCTGCAGCCGGAGTCCAGCCGCGGCCGCTGTCAGTTCTCCTGAACTGCTTCTCGGCACTATTCAGCCGGCGGGGCTTTAAAATCCCCGCCTGCTGAATGATCTGCTCTGATTGGTCACAGCCTGACCAATCAGAGGCCGGTTTCACTCACACACCCATTCATGAATTCATGAATGGGTGAGTGACTGCTGCCTCTCAGTGCTGAGCCAATCAGGGGCAGGTCTGACTCACATCCATTCATGAATTCATGAATGGGTGTGAGTGAGGCATGCCTCTGATTGGCTGAGCGCTGAGCCAATCAGGGGGCAGGTCTGACTCACACCCCCTTCACACCCACTGCAGGACGGCTGCCCGGAGCTGCAGGCAGAAGGTGAGAATGCAATTTTTTTTTATTTTTACACATTTTAGGATGAATTGCAGGTAAGGGCTTATATATTTAAGCCCTTACCGACAATTCATCCCGGGCTCGCCCGCAGCGCATTGCTTTCAATGGAGACGGCTGTATTGCCGTCTCCATTGAATGCAATGCGCTGGACAGCTCCGGCCCGTTTCTAATGAAACGCGGCTAGGAGCAGATTTTCGGGCGATTTGCGGGCGACTTGCGCGCACCGGTCACGCGATTTGCGGATGCGCATCCGTCATGCGATCCGCAAATCGCGGCAAAAAACGCCCGTCTGACTAAGGCCTAAGGGTGAACACCCACTTGTGTTTTTTTAACACTGCGACATCGCTGCGTTTTTTTACGTGATTGTCAATGGGGCTTTCTAATGTTAAAAATACATTACAAGTTTGTGCTTTGTGATTTTTGTGCGATGCGTTTTTAACATTAGAAAGTCCCATTGACAAACGCAGTAAAAAAAAAGCAGCGATATCGCAGCATTAAAAAAAACACAAGTGGGTGTTCACCCTAATTCAGACTGAACCAAACTTTTTACAAAAGTTTTGCAAACCAACTGAATTTCTCGAAAGTTCACTTGTCACTAAACATGACCCACATACTTCTCATCAGGGAAATCCTCCTCTTCCTCCTCATCTTCCTCCCTTTTGAATAAATAAAAAAAACATTAATACATAATTTGTAAAGCCAGTGAAATAACCAAAACCAAAAAGGCATAAAGTACAACTATATAATAGACAACTTATATAACAATTTCCTCATACACTGCTAGAACTGATCTCCCTCTCTATATGAGCGGGGGAGGGGGGGGGGGTCCTGATCTATGACCATGGCAGTGGTAGAGAAGTCACATTCACCAGCTATGCCCAACCTCCTTATAAATATAACCCTGCTTCTCCTATAGACTTACGGAATTGTCTCCAGACTCGGTGGCCAAGAAACTTCACAAAATTTGAATCGCCTACGATAGAAAACACAACTCTGGTTAGAATAATCAATAATCATGTGACGCTACACAGAATCCATCTATATATAACTCATCTCTGTCAGGGAAACACATAGGAATACATTGTAGCATCTCCTCCTCTATATCACTCAGTATGGTAACACTAGAGAAATACAAGCATTATTCTATATGGTAAGTACCGGAATACTGGCTTGGCTCTCTTAACCTTCCGGATCCATCTGTTATAAGAATAAACAGGACAGATATTATATATACAGTTTATAGGAAGTACTAGCAATATACATTATACTACTGGCATCAGATATAACATCCAGTACAGTGTTGGTCTATCGGGTGATATAAACTAGATGTTGGGGGTAAAAGGCCCAGTAACAGGGGCCACACAAATTCTACAAGACTCTTTACAATAATTAGCATTAAGCGAATCATACCAGTAGAACCCTGCTTTGGGTCACACTTTGCTAAAAGTTTGGTTTGGCATAAACTCAAGGCAAGCTTTTAGCAAAGTTCTGCCCAAAACAGGGTTCTACTGGTTCAGTTTGCTCACAACCAGTCCTGGTGTATAACCAAAAATGATACACATACTTCTTGTCTGGGTAATCCTCCTCCTTCTCCTCTACACTTTTCTCCATTCTAGTAGAGAGTAAGGAAGACAATGAGAATTAAACATCAATGACTCCTGGGACGTCTTAAGATGTAGACAAACATTTATAATAGACAGATATGTACTTCTAATTTACTAGACCCAACCTGAAGCTAAGACCTTTACCTCTATTGTATTTATACCCAACCTGTTTCTGCACCTCTAGACCTGAACCCAAAGCCTGAGCACCAACCCATCGATCCCCAACATCTATTAACTACATAGTCAGAGAAATTGTACATTTACAATAGAGATGAACTTACCTGAAAATATGACAACCGCTCAACAATCGCTCAACAATATCTCACAAAACGCTCACCAATGCTACTAGAGGGAAAAAGAAGAGTTTACAGAAAAACGATCACAGTATTTCCCAGAGAAGTGTCTGCTGATACACTTATAGGATGGAGAGAAGTGAGAGCGGAGAAGAGCGGACAGCTGGACTTACACAGGGGAGACATATGGGAAGAGGTGAAGAAATGCCAAAAAATAATGGTGGACACAAGAAGATCCTCAGAGAGCAGACTTACCTCCACTAGCAACTACAACCCTCAACAGAATGTTAGCGCTGCGGCTCCTTATATACCAGGTGCAATGTCATAATCCCAACATTCCGTGGCCATGTATGAAAGCATCAGCTGTTATTTAAAGGGGCAGTACGAGGCCACACAGACAATCCCATGTAATGTAGATGAAATGGGAAATTCTTCCCATCTGACACCTGATATATAGTATTATTCTGGTGTCATTTTTGCCTTATATACACCTGTACATACATATATCTATAAACCACCCATCTGTACACAAATACGACATACACAGTATATATACAGGTACACATACATACATATATACTATACAGGTACTGTGTATGGACACATATATATGTGAACACACAAATCTAAGTATATAGACACCTGATAAATCCATGCACATAAATATTATATATATATATATATATATATATATATAAAGGCAAAAGCCCTCACTGTCTGACTCACCACTACTTCTCTAACTTCCCGGTGTTGCACTAGTGTGAAATTTGTCATGCCCATTCTTTAAGTCTTAGATAGGAAAAGTAAAGGGGTCACAACTTGATTATTCAATCGTAAGTGTAAAAGTAAGTGAACCCTATGTTATGTAACTTCCCGGTGTCATAGAAAGATGAAATTTTACATGACTATTCTTTTGGTCATAAATAGGAAAAGTAAAGGGGTCACAACGTGATTGATCAATTCTAAGTGCAAAAGTAAGTGACCCCCTATGTAATGTACCTAATCTGATTCTCTAACTTCCCAGTGTCATACAAACTTGAAACTTGGCACAACCGCTCTTTAGGTCTCACATAGGAAAAGTAAAGGGGTCACAACTTGATTATTTTATTCTAAGTGTAAAAGTAAGTGAACCCTATATTACATAACTTCCCGGTGTCATACAAAAATTATATTTGGCATGACCATTCTTTAGGTCATAAATAGGAAAAGTAAAGGGGTCACAACTTTATTGATCCATTCTAAGTGTAAAAGTAAGTGACCCACTATGTTATGTAACTTCCCGGTGTCGTACAAATGTGAAATTTGGTATGACCATTCTTTACGTCCTAGTTAGGAAAAGTAAAGGGGTTGCAACTTCAGTATTCAATTTTAAGTTAAAAAATAAGTGACTCCCTATGTTATGTACCTAATCTAACTCCTTAACTTCCCAGTGTTGTATAAACTTAGAATTTGGCACAAGCATTCTTTATGTCCCACATAGGAAAGGAAAGGGGTCACAACTTGATTATTCAATGCTAAGTGAAAAGTAAGTGAACCCTTATGTAATGTACCTAGTCTGATTCTCAAACTTCCTGGTGTTATACAATCTTGAAATTTGATGCAACCATTCTTTAGGTCCTACATAAGAAAAGTAAAGGGGTCACAACTTGATTATTCAATTCTAAGTGCAAAAGTAAGTGACCCCCTATGTATTGTAAAAAATAAGATACATCTGTACTGCACAAATGTGAAATTTGGCACAAGCATTCTTTATGTCGTAAATAACTGACCTCTATGTGTATATACTGAGAACAATCTAACTGACCTCTGTGCATATACTGAAAAGCTATAAAGTATATAAGGAAGCGGCCATGGACTGCAGGCATGGAGCATGCCTTTAAGGCTAAGAAGGGTAAGCAACCCCCAGTCTGGGGTTAAATTGGGATAAAAAGGGGCATTACCTTTAAGGGTAAAAAGTGAGGACAGTGGGAGGGGTGGCACATTCTGCCAAGAGACATTGGAACACGCAGTTTGAGGAGAATCTAACACTCCTCTATATTATTAAGGCAAATAGAAAAGGTGTCAAAGCGTAACAAAATAATTATTATGGGGGACTTTCATTATCAGAATATAATATGGGAAAACAAAAGCTGCAAATCTCACAAGGGTTTATAAGTTCTTGAGAACAATTAAAGATAACTACCTTACCCAACTTGTGCGGGAGCCAACTAGAGGGAGGGCCACTCTGGACTCCTTGTTAACCAACAGACCAGACAGAATCTCGGGGGTGCTGGTTGAGGAACACTTGGGAAATAGTGACCACAATATAATTAGCTTCCAGCTGTCATTCAAGAAGAAGGGAGCGACAAAAAAACTGAACTTGAGTAAAGCAAAATTTGATCATCTCAGAACTCTGATGGGTAACATTAATTTGGACAACATCCTCATAAATAACAGTACATATGACAAATGGGAGAAGTTTAAAAACATCCTACTGACCTCGTGTAAACAGTTCAAACCCTTTAAAAATAAAAGAACTAGAAATAAATGGAAACTAATGTGGCTCGACAAGACGGTAAGGGGGCAATAAATGAAATAAAGAAAGCGTTTAAACCACTAAACAAAAAGGCAACAAAAAAGCGCTAAAATCATACAGGAAAAAAAAGTTAATCATGTAAAGAAAAGATCAAAATAGCTAAGGAGCAGGCAAAAAGATTGATCGCCAAAAAGAACAAAAATAATCCTAAACTATTCTTCAGTTATATAAACAGTTAAAGGATTTGCACAGAGAGCACTGGCCCTCTAACAAATAATGCACGAGAAACCATAGAAGACGATGGGGGAAGGCAAATCTATTAAATATTTTTTTTCGAGTGTATTCATGAATGAAAATGAAATGTCACACGATGCAGGGGAATAAAACGAACCCCCAGCTAAATATTGCCTGCCTAATGCAGGAGGAAGTGCAGAAGCAGGTAAAGAGGATCAAAATCGATAAATTGTCAGGCCCGGATGAAATACACCCAAGTGTTCTAAGGGAACTAAGCAATGTGACAGCTAGACCACTATTTCTTATATTTATGGACACTACTGAGACCGTGGTTGTACCACTGGATTGGCGCATTACCAGTGTGGTTCAAATATACAAAAAGGGGTCTAAAAGAGAGCCGGGTAACTACAGGCCAGTTAACTTCAATAATTGGAAAAATATTCCAAGAGTTTCTTAGAGACGACATCCTAGAATACCTCAAGGAAAACAATGGCATAACTCCTCATCAGCATGGCTTCATCAGAGGTCAATCATGTCACACCAATTTGATCAGCTTCTACAATGAAGAGATAAAAAGCAGAGGGTGGTAATAAATGGTTTGTACCCAGATTGGGCTACCGCTGCTAGTGGGGTGTCACAGGGTTCAGTATTAGGCCCCACTTTGTTCAATATATTTATCAACGACCTGATAGAGGGGCTGCACAGTAAAATATCAATATTTGAAGACAATATAAAATTTTACAAGATAATAAATATAAAGGAGGACAATGTAGGACCTGGATAAGCTGGGGGCTTGGGTAGAAAAATGGCAAATGAAGTTCAATATTGATAAATGTAAGGTTATTCACATGGGCAGGAGAAATGGATGTTACCAATATACACTAAATGGGGTACTCTTAGGAAAAAGTGATATGAAAAAAGACCTGGGGGTACCAGTGGACTGTAAACTTAACTTCAATGCCAATCAGCTGCTGCAAAAGCAAATAAAGAATTGGGGTGCATTAAAAGAGGTATAGGGGTGAAGGGCGAGAATATAATTCTCCCACTATATAAGGCACTTGTCAGGCCTCACATGGAGTACTGTGTACAGTTCTGGACTCCACTGCTCAGGAAAGATGTGGCACTGCTCGAGGGGGTCCAAATAAGGGCAACTAAATTAAGAAACTGAATGGGAAGACTGGAATACCCAGAGAGGCTTTTAAAATTTGGATTATTTACCCTGGAAAAAAGACAGTTAAGTGGCAATCAAATAACTACGTATAAGTACATTAGCAGACAATTGAAGCATCTCTCCCATGATCTGTTTATACCCAGGACTGCAACGGTAACAAGAGGGCATCCTCTACGTCTGCAAGAAAGCAGGTTTCATCACCAACATACAAGGGGGTTCTTTACTGTAAGAGCAGTGAGACTGTGGAACTCTCTGCCTGAGGACATGTCTTCATGCAGCCTAACATACCATGTTACTATTATGTATATATATTGAGGAGAATCCAATTCAACTCTATGTGTATGTACTAAGGAGAATTTACCTCACCTTTATGTGTATATACCAAGGAAAATCTAACTGATCTCTGTGTGCATATATTGAAAGGCTGTAAAGTACATAGGGAAGCAGCCATGGACTGCAGGGATGGAGCATCCCTTTAAGGCTAAGAAGGAGTTGCAAACTCCAGTCTGGGGATAAATTTGAATAAAAAGGGGCATTACCTTTAAGGGTAAAAAGTGAGGAGAGTGGGAGGGGTGGCACATTCTGCAGAGGGACATCGGCACATGCAGCCTGAGGAGAATCTAATGTTCCTTTATGTGTATACATATTTTATTCCCCAGTTACTCTGAAGTATCCACAACTTACACACACATGCATAGAACCAAACCCACAAATATTTCACTCTACTACACTATGGGGAAATTTTCCAAAGCACTTTGCAGACCGAAAACAGATACATTCATCTGAACAAGGTCTTAGTCATGCCTCCGACCTGCGGCTTCTCCCTTCCCTCTAATTACCCAGTATACAGGAACACTGCATGGAGGTTATAAATCAGGTCCAGCACTTAGTTATACCTCCAACACTTACATTTACTATAGGACATACCGGAGCTGAGCCTGAATGGTAAAGCCTGCCAACTACACCCTCTCTGGTGCCACTGCCAATGCATTTTGGCATCTCCGTGTGCTGACACATAAATCTGCGCCAAGTTGAAGTTGGAGTAGATTTCTGGTATATTTTACAGCAGCTTTTGAAGTAAATAATACACAAATGTGTTCATGTGCATGAAAATTTTTAAGCAAAAATGCATTGCGCTCACATCCAGAATTGCAATTTACAAGTGTGATATCGGTCTGAGTTTCTTGGACTGATATCGCACTCCCCCGTGTGAATTCACCCTCAGAAGAATGAAGAGTGGCTTCCGGAAGAAGTGGATCAGTGACCAAACGGAGTGAAAAGAGGGCGACAGATACCAGAACTCTCCCCCCACTTAGTCCTTGGGCAAATGTGTCAGGGACTGGAGGATTGCTGTAACTGCTTGTTGTTTAGGGGCGTGCAGGATGTGCATATTGGCTTTACGGAAAACAGAAAGAAACATTACATGCTGCACAAAATGGGGCAGATTTACGAATACTGTCTAATAGTGCAAATTTAGACTGAACAGTCTTAAAATGCACCAGATCTATCACAGTGTCTCAAGCTGGATGATAAATCTGCCATATCTTTGGACTGTCTAACTTTATACCATATATTAGTTGGCTCAGTTTTTACACCAAAAATTGCTAGAAAACTGGCAAAATTTTGGTGCAAAATGTCACAATAATTCAACGTCCCCTTTTCAGGAAGCCACTCCACATAAAAAGTGTATGAAAGTGTCTAAAACACATGATAAATGTGACACAAATATTATAACACACTTTTCTAGGGCAATTTGTGCCAGAAAATTGGCAAATTTTCAATAGTAAGTCTGCCCCAGTATGCTGCATATCAAGTCACAATAAAAAGTAAGTAGCTCTAAGTCATCTATCTACCTAGCTTCCACCTTACATTGTAGGGAAGAAGTCATATATGAGGAAAGCTTACTTCTTGGACCAATATGAATACAAATTGCAGAATTCATCATTTTCATTGGAAATCAGAAGTGATATCCACTGCGGGGCTTTCTGATTGTATTTGATTCCTAGTCAGTATTAGGCTTCCTTCACACGGGCGACACGATATGGATGCGAGAAAATGGCAGCAATATTGCATCGGTGGTCTGTACGATATTGCTGTGGTTTCTCACAGAAATACCGCGATTTTGGGGCGTTACAAAGTCGCAAGTGGAGCTACAAAGTCACATGACTTTGTAGCACCACTTGCAAGGATTTCAGGGGGGCTAAAATATAAGCCATACCCTGAAAAAAAGTCCTAACTGCAGAAAAAAATAATAAAACAAAAACTACATCACCTAAGAGGCGCTGTCAGCTCCGCTGCATCTACTCCCTGGTGCCCGGCAGTTGTCTTCAGCATCTCTTCTGGCCGAGGGTTGGAAAATACCCGCCTCCAGGAAGCGCTGCCTTTGATTGGCCGAGTGCTGTGATGCTCAGCCAATCAGAGCCAGCGCTCGATGAACCAATCAGAGCCTTTCATTGGCTGTGATTGATTCATCGGGCGCAGGCTCTGATTGGCTGAGTCACGGCCCTCAGGCAATCAGAAGCAGCACTTCCTGGAGACAGGGATTTTCTGATCCCCGGCCAGAAGACATGCTGAAGACAACTGCCGGGGACCAGGGAGAAGATGGTCTGAAGCCAGACAGCGCTTCTTAGGTGATGATTGTGTTTTTAATTTTCTGCAGCTAGGATCTAGACAGTAGGATTTCTTACTGTCAAAGTTGCATTGCCCCACACAAAAACTGTGGTTTTGTATGATGCAATGCAACAGTGAAGAAGGCAACATAGGGAAACACGGGCTACAAAACCTCACAAGTCATGCACATATCGCAAAACCCGCAAGGTTTTTGACTCGCAATGCAGCATGCTAAAAAACATTGCACATGTGAAGGAACCCATAGGAAAGCATGGGCTTCATATACATGCATTTTGTAGCATTGTCGCATCACGAGAAAATCGCACAACTTTGTCACTTGTGTGAACGAGGCCTTAACCCTTTCCTGTGAGTATCACCTTGGAGTTTATGCAAGGTTTTGTTGTTTTGAAATGAAGGGGTGTATCGGAATGGATTTTTTCCACAGATTCTGAAAATGACCATCAAAATTCTGTATAATTTCAGTTTTTTTCACAAATGATGAAAATGTGAAAATTACAAAAAACTTAATTTTTCAATGACATTCATATATAACAACATACCTAACATTTACCACTTGACTCCCCTTGATATTTCCTCTTTTTGGATTTTCTTTGGTGTTCATCTGCACAGTCTCTTTTCAACATCCAGCAGTCGGCCATCATATGTGCGGTCCACTTTCCCTGATATCTCTTTTCCATCACTTTAATATCCTGAAAGCGCTCACCATGATCTTCTGTAAAATCACCAAGATTGTCAGGAAAGTCATTTAGATGAGCATGAAGAAAGTGAACTTTGACAGTCATGTTGCAACCAAGCAGTTTATAGGATTCCAACATCTCGTCGACTAAAATGGTGTAATTTGCAGTCTTCATGTTCCCCAAAAAGTTTTGTACCACATTTCTAAATGCAGTCCATGCTTGCAATTCGCACTCACTCATGGTTTTCTGGAATATGTTGTCCGCCATTAATTTTTGTATTTGTGGGCCTATAAAAATGCCAGCTTTGATTTTTTTCAGAAGTGATTGATGGAAACTTAACACCAAAGTACTGAAAGCATTTACTGTCCCTGCTTAATGCCATTACGAATTGCTTCATTAAGTCTAGTTTTATGTGTAACGGTGGCAACAGTATTTTTGAGGGATCAACCAGTGGAAGCGAAACAATGTTTCTTTCGCCAGGTGTGAAGGTACTTCTGACTGGCCACTGCTTCCAAACCCAATGTTCAGTCCTTGCTCTGGAGTCCCATTCACACAAAAAGCAAGGAAATTGGGTGTAGCCAGCTTGTTGGCTGAGCAATATTGCAATCACCTTGAAATTCCAGCACACAGACCATTCATGAAGCTTGTGTAGCATTGGAGTGCCAGGCGCTTGGCCAAGGAGACAGCGGGGTACAAGATAGCAGTAGTTCACGGGTGACTCTAGTGTCTTCTCTAGATGGGTGACTAATAACTCAACCTCTTTACTAACAGGGGAGGTCACAGGGAGTAACCTTGGTCACCTTAACCCCTTAGTGACCAAGCCTGTTTGCGCCTTAATGACCAGGCCAAATTTTGCAAATCTGACACGTGTCACTTTAGCATGGAAAAACACCAGAAAGGTTTTGCATATCCAAGCGATTCTGACATTGTTTTTTCGCCACATGTTGTACTTCATTTAGGTGGAAAAAAAAAGACCGATAGAATTTGTGTTTATTTATTAAAAGCGCCAAAATTGGGAAAATTTTGAAAAAATCGTCATTTTTTCACATTTCCAACTGCAATATCTCAAATATGTGCAAACATAATATAGAAATTTTTGCTAAGATTTATATTTCCATCCGTTTGTTTTATTTTGGGTGCACATTGGAAAAACTTTCGTTTTTTTTTAACCATTTAGGAGACATACAAATGTAACATTACTTTTCAGCATTTTGAGGAACACTTTGTTTTCCTACACCAATCCAAGATTGGAAAGGCTCAGAGGAGTCAAAATGATAGATACCCCCACAAGTGACCCCATTTTAAAAACTACACCCTTTAACGTATTCACTGAGGGGTGTCATGAGTATTTTAACCCCACAGTTTTTTTTCAGGAGTCAATGCAATTTAGAAGACAGAAACTAAAATTTCATATTTTTGCAAATATGTCATTTTAAAGACAGGACGTTTTTCTATAGTACACATGAAAATGAGGATTTGCACCCCAGAATGGATACCCCTATTTGTCCCGTGCTCAGAAACATACCCATTGTGGCCCTAGTATTACATCTATATGCACAATGGGGCCCAAAATGAAAGGAGCAACCGGTGGCTTTCGGAACAGAAATTTTGCTTGAAGGAGATTTAGTCCCCATTGCCCACTTGTAGAGCCCTTGAGTGACCAAAACGATGGAGAACGCCCACAAGTGACCCCATTTTGACTTTTTTGAATTCACAGCTTTTGAATGAATCTAAGCCAAGCCGAAGGAAAAAAAATACGATTTTCATTTTTTTGGTAATTCTGTCATTTCAAAAGCAGTTTTTTTTGTACCACACATATATGAATGAAGACTTGCACCCCAAAATGGATACCCCTGTTTATCCTGTGCTCAGAAACATACCCATTGTGGCCCTAGTATTACGTCTATATGCACAATGGGGCCCAAAATGAAAGGAGCAACCGGTGGCTTTCAGAACAGAAATTTTGCTTGAAGGTAATTTAGTCCCCATTGCCCACTTGTAGAGCCATTGAGTGACCAAAACGATAGAGAACCCCCACAAATGACCCCATTTTGAAAACTAGACCCCTTAACAAATTCATCTAGGGGTGTACTGCATATTTTGACCCCAAAGTATTTGAATGAATCTAAGCAAAGCAAAAGGAAAAAATTACAATTTTCATTTGTTTGGCAATTTTGTCAATTTAAAAACTGTTTTTTTTGTACAGCACACAGGAATGAAGACTTTCACCCCAAAATGGATCCCCCCCGTTTGTCCCGTGTTCAGAAACATACCCAATGTGGCCCTAATCTACTTACAGGACACATGGCTAGGCCCATAATGGAGGGAATGCCCGCTGGATTTCTGGGCAGAACTGAATAAATTCCAGGCCCCATTGCCCACTTATACGGAAAAAAAATCGACTTCCTAAAAATAATCCCTCCCCCCCCACCATCCCCATTTTTTTGGCATTCCCTAAATATTAGATAAAGGTAATAATATAAACTGCGTTTTATGTCTGAAGACAGGGGTAATTACGGAGGCTGCTTGGTATGGGCACATGGGGCAAGAAAACCGGGTATCCCCCCCTCCTCTCATGTATTTTGGGGGGTATTTCGTAACCTCAGCGGCGGGTATGGGGTGTAAAAAGTGGCGCTCTGTGAGGCTTTGTAATCTTGCTGCGGTGCGGCGGTCTCACAGAGAAGGCGCTCAACAAGCTGCTCCTGGAACTGCAGTAAGGCAAACGTTCCCGGGGCTTCTTGTAAATTATGGATTACAGGTAGCGGTCTGAATAACACCGGGCTCACGTAGCCGTAGGCGGAATCTGCTTGCGGAGGCCCGCAGCGGATCCCAGCTGTGAGCCCGGCTGTGACCCTGCGTACGGCCGCGTAATGTACTGCGCATAACTGCCTACTCACACAGGCGTTTTTTTGTTTATATTTCCCGTGCCGTCGCTTAGAGATGACCCAGGTACCCGCAGCCCGTTCACAATGTGTTTGCACATGGGCTGCGAGTATATCCGCAGTCATAGAGCACAATGGGCTCTAGGTCGCGGATATCCGCGGTAAAATATAGCATGCCGTGTTCTGTTTCGGCGAGTGGATTACGTAATTCCGACCCGCTAATTGGGGGGAATTGTGTAATCCAATGCATGCGATTGATCCGTGGATTACCGCTGATCAAGTGCATGCAGAACCCGCAATTCCTCTCCGTTCATGTGTGACCGGCCTAATCTTAGTTCACTACCTTATCACATGACCGGGGACCGCTCAACGAGGTCGCCGATCACTGCTCCAAGCACTCAGTGACAGTTGGTCGCTGGGAGCAAGGAGATTTAAAATTTCCTGCGCGCCCCGCCTCCTGCGAATGTGTCCGGCATTTTGCCGGCGGGCGCATACCCAGTAGCTGGCAGGATCCATGGAGGATAATCGCATCTGGATTCAAATGCGGAAGCCTCCGAGAAGATGTTTCATCTCCTCTCCCTGATCGCATCGGTGAGGGGAGATGAAACTTCCACTTTTTAAAGAACTTTTACGTGATTGCCATTATGCATTGGATAATGGCGATCATGTGACCAGTAACCGCATACCGCGGCTCCCCGTGACATCTCCAGGCTCTTGGCTACCTTTGGTAGCCAGCAGCAGGGAGATTTTACATTTCTTGGGCAATCTTTCACTTTTACGCATGCGTCCGCCATCATGCTGACGGACGCATGCGCCGAAGCTGGGGTAAGGTCCACGGATCAACATCCCACCAGGGAACAAATCCGGGACCTTCGGTACGTAATTTCATCCCCCCTTACGGATACGATCCGTAAGGGGAGATGAAACTTTAACTTTTTTTTTTTTTACTTTTTAACTTTATATGATCACCGTTATCTGATGGATAACGGTGATCATATGACTGGAAATCGCATACAGCGGTCCCCAGTCATATCTCCCTGCACTCGGCTATCTGTGACAGCCGGGTGCAGGGAGATTTTGAATTTGCCGGGCTCGCCGGCTTCTGCGCATGCGTGCCACATCGGCACATCGCAGAAGCCAGCGGGGGGTCCCGACACCGGCCGGAGGACATCGGCGGACTTGAGGTGAGTATTTTCACCTCCCCTCATGGATCCGATCCATGAGGGGAGATGAAACTTTTCTTTTTTTACACTTTTTTTCACTTTTCCGCGATCGCCGTTATCCATTGTATAACAGCGATCCCGGTACCGGGGACCGCTCACCGCGGTCCCCGCTGACATCTCCTGCCTCCCGGCTACCTACAGGAGCCGGGAGCCAGGAGATTTTAAATTTCACGCGCCGCCGGGCCTTCTGTGCATGCGGCTGACGTAATGCCGCCTGGCGCGCATGCGCAGAAGGACGGCTACGGGGCCCGAAGCATCGGGACAGCGGGGAGCCGTGTTGTGGACCTCAGTGAGTAATTTCAGCTGCTCCGATGGATCCGATCCATCGGAGCAGCTGAATCTTTAACTTTTTGGGCACTTTTATTTACTGTTTTGCGATCGGCGCTATCCATTGCATAGCGCCGATCGCAATGCCAGGGGGGGGGGGGGGTCCGAACAGCCCGGGATGACAGCTCCATGCTGTCAGCTACCTGCGGACACCGACAGCATGGAGCTGTCACATCCACAGCCTGAGGGACCTTATTCTCTGCAGGACACGTTTTTACGTCCTCAGAGAATAAAGCCCACTTCGGGAGGACGTAAAAACACTATGGGCTGGTCGTTAAGGGGTTAAAGTAGTTCTTGTTTGTCATCATGATGCCAACGTCCCTGGACAAGCGATGAATCACCAGTCCTGAATTCAGAGTAGTCCACACACAAGTACTTTTCGAAGAAAAAACGGGGACATGCGGTTTTGTCCTTTTACTTAAAATAACTTTTTTCGTCCATACAATAGAGAATAACTGGTACTTTGCAAATAAGTTTGTAGAGTGAATTGTAGGCTTACATATCTTGCCTCATTTCTTATATCGCACAGTTTGGGTTCCCCAAGGCACATACATCCTCAGTCGCAGTTATCTGATGGATCTCCTTCTTGGATGAAACACTCTCAACCGCATGGCCTTTCCAACACGTTCACACTTGTCACTAGAATTAAGTAGTTTCTTACTGGTCTTGCTTAAGCTGCAGTTCTGCGGGGGAGCATGCGATTCTTGCGCTCTCACACCCACGCATGCTCTGCATGTCCTGCATTCAAACTCGGAGGGGAAAGACTTCTCACAAGGAGAGACTCTGCCATGGCTGGGCTCCGGCTGGAGCAATGGCCCATCTCCTCCATCTTCATCACACCTTGCTTCTAGAGTCTTCTCCTCTCAATCTACAACTCTCAACTCTACTCTCAAACTCCTCCCTCAGTCACCTGACACAACCCAACACATGCACATAGACCAATACACATAACTAGACAAAAACGATACATTTTCCAGACATTACCAGACATTAACCCTTTCATGCACTGTGGTGTTATTACAGATATTACTGTTCCATTCAACACTACATGCAGTGACATGAGACATACACAAAACATACAAATTCTGAAGTGCTGGAGGGACCCCAACTCTGGGCCACTCCACTTGTACTGCACTTTCCAGCTGAAATGTAAGGTTTTCGTATGCCTCTTTCATAGTCACAGAATGTGCTACTGGAATGGATGGATGGATGTTAGTATTGTGTAATAAAACACCTTTTAAACTGGATTTGCTGACATCTATGAACAACCTCCACTCTCCTGAATTTTAATTAATGTTGAAGTATTTCATGACTGCCGGAATGTCTTGACAATATACCAAACCGCCTTCCTCAGCAAAAAACGGAAGGAGAATCTCGTATTAGGACACAGTAAATTCTTTTCATGCAGTCGTGATCCTAACAACTCTAATGCCTCTTTAGGTAAATCCAGATCACAAACCAAATCATTCAGTTGATCGGGTAAATGGCACTGAGGTTTCATCCTCAGTGACCCACCTGCCCATAATACATGTGAGCCGCTGACCTGTTCTACTGTACTGTTGTACTATGGAAAGCCTCAGTGTGTGAGACCTATGGGACAGTGAATAGTAATGTTACACAGCCTGGACTGGATACAATCTTATCATCATTTTGATGCTTATGTCATTTGTGCTGATACATTGGGAGTCTTTGGGAAATGGGATTAATATAACTAAGTATTAGTGAACTTTTTGTCACCTACCTCATAACCTCTAGCTTTTTTTAAATACTTTTCAGATACAACTATTAGGTAAATGAGTGGGGAAATAATGTCTCCACAGCGCCACCTATTGGAAGGTAAGTACCCTATGCATCAATATCTAACGGCATGCAACATGGGACGTAAGCCAAAGTAGAATATTCTTGTAGAGACAGCTGTTTTGGGGTTCTTGCCTCTCATCAGTGGACAGTAGGGTCCTGGTTGGTGAAATGGCTAATTGTATGAGTTACTGATGTACATGGGTATTCTGGTTTGGCTTATATCCCTTGTCATGTTGTAAGGTCTGTTAAAAGGTTAGACACTAACCCATAGCATTGCTATGTTTCAATAGGCAGCGCTGTGGAGAATTATTCCTTCACTAATTTGCATAGTTTTTTTCCCAGGGAGCATTGCAAGGCCTATACAAGACTCCCTGTAGCCTTACCACCGAGACTACAGTATAGATACAAATGCTGAATTGGTTGTCCCATGAAGACAACCCCTTTTTGAATGGCATGGCAATATTTATTGTCGTGTTTCTAGATTCTCTAACTCCCGACCATTAGCTGTTATCACCAGAGAGGTATGTGTCTGGTCATACAGTGTACGTCCCTCTTGCAGGAGAAATATACATTAGTACTGTGAGAAGAAACCAGGCAGGTATTGCAGGTATTGAATACAATGAGAGCTGCACCTGCAATATCTAACCAGGCATCTGTCATAAAGTCAGCCCAATGTGCTTTCCATTAGCTTAACTGGAGCAAACAGTGTCAGGCAGCTGCTGCCAAAGCAAATAGGATCATGGGGTGCATCAAAAGAGGTCTATGGGCACATGACAAGAACATTGTTCTTCCTCTTTACAAGGACATACCAGAGCTTAAGCGGGTACAAAGGCTGGCAACTAAAGTAATAAATGGAATGGGCGGACTACAATACCCAGGGAGGTTATCAAAATTGGGGTTATTTAGTTTAGAAAAAAGGTCGCTGAGGGGCGACCTAATAACTGTGTATAAATACATTAGGGGACAATACTGAGATCTCTCCCATGATCTGTTTATACCCAGGACTGCGAGGTTAACAAGAGGCCATCCTCAACATCTGGAGGAAAGAAGATTTCTACACCGGCAAAGAAGGAGGTTCTTTACTGTAAGAGCAGTGAGACTGTGGGACTCTCTGCCCGAGGATGTGATGATGGCAAATTTGATGAAAGAGTACAAGAGGGCCTGGACGTCTTTGTTGAGCGATACAATATTACATGTTATAGTCACTGTGTTGTGGCCCAGAGTTAGTGGGGCCCCTCCATAATATTAGATGTCTGTCTCGTGCCATTGTCTTCTCAGTGTATTATGTGTAGTATGCATTTGGTTTATGTGTATTGCACTTCTGCAGGAGCCCAATGTGCTTTCCATTAGCTTGACTGGAGCAACCAGTGTCAGGCAGCTGCTGCCAAAACAAATTGGATCATGGGGTCCATCAAAAGAGGTCATGGGGCTCATGACAAGAACATTGTTCTTCTTTACAAGTCACTGCTTAGACTACACATGGAATATTGTGTATGGTTTGGGAAAATATATTGTTGTGTAAGTCACGTGACTATGTTTTATATATTTGTATGCGCTTGCAGGGATGCTAAGCAGAATAGAGAGAACAGTCTAGTCTATGAGTCTGTAAGTTAAAAAGAGTCAGTGAGTGAGCCACACAATCACTGATCGGTCTGTGTGAGGAGAGAATGGAAGAAGCTGAGCGAGTTCCTTGTGCTTGCCCTGGGCCCAGTCTGCCCAGGATATGCCAGTGCTACCACTAAGTATTGAGAGAGAGAAGGACTGCAGCTGGGAGAGGAAGGCACATGTAACGGGAGTGTGAACCGGTAGAGAGTGAGAGAGACCCGGGAGTGGAATCTTGCTGTCTCTGTGCCAGAACTGTTAATGTACCTTGTACGTTGCCAAGTTACAGTAAACAGACATTAGTGACCGTTCCCGGTTTTGTCCAGAAAGTTTTCCCTGTGAGTGGACAACTTTATTCCATTGTCTAGTTTCACCACAGAAGACGAAATGGTGGCATTACGTGTGACAAATGGACTACAGGTAACCTTCAGTTACTTTCCCTGTGATCTCCCCCAGCAGTGACTTGGTTGGGTCCCGAGCTACCCCCAGGGGAGGAGATGGTAGAGCCCCATGACAAGGTCTTTATCTACCCCGCTATCTCCTCGCCTGTGGGCCCACTCCTCAGACACTGCAACTGATTACTGTATATACCGGCGTATAAGACGACTTTTGAACCCCGAAAAATCTGCTCTGAAGTCGGGGGTCGTCTTATACGCCGGTAATACAAAAAAAAAGAAAGTGTTTTGGCGCACGTGTGTCAGCCAATCACAGCCATTTAATGATGTCATTGAAGGGCTGTGATTGGCTGAAGGCACCTGTGTTTTAGCCAATCACAGTTATTCAATGATGTCATTGAATGGCTGTGATTGGCTGACGGCGTGTGTTAGCCAATCACAGTATTAGCTTTCTGTAGGCGGGGATTTCAAGCCCTGCGTCCAGAAAGCAATGCTCTGCCGGGGACCAGGAGGGAGCGACAGCCTGCAGCAGCGCCGCAGAACACCGGGGGAGGTGAGTAATGATTTTTTTTTTTGCTCCACTGTATTCCCGGCATATAAGGTGACAGTTGGGGGGTCGTCTTATACGTCCTGTTGCCTTATACGCCGGAATATATGGTACTTTAGAAGGGTCAGTGATCCAGTGATTATTTGGATTGCCAGATTGGAGAAAGGAAGGAATTTTTTTCAATTAATGGGGAAAATTGGCTTCTACCTCATTACTGGATCAACATTGGGGGGTAATAGGCTGAACTGGAAGGACAAATGTCTTTTTTCGGCCTTACCTACTATGTTTCTATGTAGTGATAGCAATACTAGTAATCAGCTGATCTGTGGTGATCTGAGCGACGGACCCCCACCAATCATCTCTTGATGACCTATCCTGAGGACAGGTTACTGTGTGGGATTAATAATGTGACATTTTAATAATCTGGAGTTTTGCGGACAGAGTGATACCAATTTTTAGTAATTTTTTTAAATTAATTTTTGATGTCTTGAACATTTTCTTTTTTAATCTTTTAATATATTTTTTTTGAAGTGTTAAACTTTATTTTACTCACTTTTTACATTAGTCCATAACACGGGAGTTGAGATCATTTGATCACTAATGCAGTATAATACAATACCATAGTATCACATTATATTGTATTTTGATCAGCAGACTATCAAGATCTGCCCCAGGCGTGTCTTGATAAGCAATCATTTCTGGTATCCCTAGCAGCCTGAAGAAGATCCCAGGCTGCCATGACAGCAGAATAGCACTTTGCTACTACATGATAACCATCACCTAATATCTTCGCCAAAGTATTATCTCGGTATAATAAGGAACATTCTTATGAATTCTGAAAGATAATATCATGATAATTGTTGCTAAGCTGTGGAGAGAAAGGAAGCAACAATGTTTTTATTGTCTGGCCAAATGCCGGACAGCTGAGCGGAAACCAAATGGACCCATTTATAGTCAATGGGTTCTGTTTGGCATTGTTTAGTTCTGTCATAAGGGGATCCGTTCTGCAAGGGAATTTTCCTCTTTGGCAGGAAAATGGAACCCCTGCAGAAGATGTGAAAGCAGCCTTAGGCCAGATACACAACTTGCATAGTTGCACGCGGTTTTGTGGAATGGACGTTGCGTATTTGTGCTTGGTGTATTTCACTGTACTTTTTGTGCGCGCAATTGAGCACACATAAAAACACACGGATGCTCTCAGCCATTCAAATACATAATAGTTTCATAAGTTCAAAATGTTTTCTTTCCCTGCGCAAATGTGCAGGAAAATAGAACATACTGCATATTTTTTCCCGCAATGGAATTGTGCATGCCAAATGAGCGCATGTGAATGAACCCATTAAGATCAATGCTCGTCTATTTTCTGCGTGTTGTGCTCGCAAATATGTTCATGTGAATCTGGCCTAATCCTGGCATGTAATCTATTATTCCCAGCTGTTTCCTTGCGATGCGGAGCGGTTTTAACGCATTTTTCAAAATTATCACCTATTAGTTTACTAGCCAGAAACTAAATCTGACAGATTGTAATCATGCGTGGAAGGGAAATAATCCGGATTATTGTTGATGTATCCTATACATTCAGATATAACATTAGTGTCCTCCTTCCATTCAGCCAGTATGTCATCAGTGAGGCCCCCGTACCGATGAACATACAGGCTATATGGATTGCGTATTGACAGCATATATTTTTCTTCGCACCCCGAAATGTAGAGGGTGGCAAGGGACGGAGAAAACTTCATAGCCACAGGCGTATTCTGAATCAAGCATAGTTGTGTTGTCTGAGACACTTCACAAGTCCAGATACATTCTGAGAATTCATCATGGTAAACACTAATTCTGTAGATGAGAAGCTAAGGCCACCGAAGCAGCAGGGAAAACAGGAGACATCACTTTGGTCTTCTTGTTTCTTTTTGTGCGCATAGAAAATGCAGCGAATACAAGTGCAGCATCCGAGGAGCGGGCCACATCCTAGGAGACAGCGGTGTAGAGTTTGGGCCTTGTAACGGTGGCCCTACCATCTCGCACCTGGAGCGTGACAGGTGACACGTTCAAGGGCCGAGGGCAGGTTAATAAAAGGGGAAACCCAATACTGGATTACCTTAGTCTTGTTCGTCACGGGTGACACCACCATTTCTTCTGCAACGGGGAACTCCTAGTTGTCGGAGTTAATCCTCTCTTGCGCAGCTTCCGTGGGGGAATTCCAAGT
Organism: Eleutherodactylus coqui; assembly: GCF_035609145.1. NCBI lineage: Eukaryota > Metazoa > Chordata > Amphibia > Anura > Eleutherodactylidae > Eleutherodactylus > Eleutherodactylus coqui. The sequence goes on along the minus strand of NC_089840.1, from coordinate 234,973,410 downwards.
TGGCGGAGTACATTCACACACACGGGTACTTTTAAGACACAGCCTCCAGAAACGGACAGGCAACTGGTCATTTTACTTCAATTTCCAATAGCCAAACAGTTTCTTGAAAAAAGGTGCGACAGAGAGACCTCACGGGATCACAGGAGAAACCACAGCCAAAGCCATCTGTAGGTCCTGGCCCGGCACCACGCTTGCTTTTCTCTCTCAATCTCTACACACTCACGAGTAGAAACACGCTAAAGAACTTCTGGGGTTGGCAGTCCCCAACAATCACTAGTCCATTCTCTAAGCTTCCTCCATTCTGTACCACACAGGTTGAAGGTACCTGTGTGGACTTCCTGCAGAACTCTCCACACTCCTCTGTCTGACAGGACCCACACAGAACTCTCTTCTCCCTCAGAACTCTCTCTGCACACAGCTTGCAAACATCATCACATGACGGACAAAATGATACAAAACCCAGACAGTCATCTCACATACTAGAATCTTAATCTTCAGTGCTACAGCTATGCAATACACATTATTCTTGCTACACAAAAGACACTGACAATACATAGACAATCGAATGTACACAGCTATGGTGGGGCCCCGTTGTACTGGACCACTACACAACTGTAGCACATACATAAGAAATGACCCATAGGCACTAAAAGCGCACTGAATACTCTTATATACATGCAGAGAAAACAGTGCGATTTTCAGACACCGAAATTGCTGCTAGGCTACATTCACACAAGCGCGAATCTCACAAAGGTTTTGTGCATTGTAAGAAGCATAAAACTTGCGAGAATATGAACTCCAATCATTTGAATAGAGTCACACACAATTAAACGACGTTGCGAGGCAAAAATTTGCTGCATGTCCTAGCAGTTTTCTAGAATGTCCAAGATCGGCTGCCTCCAGTCTCCATCCAGGGGTTTTGACTTTGGGACTTTAAACGTACACCCTGATGGGACCCAAGGATGAAACCGGTAGCGAGATGTGAACAAGTCCTTTGTTCGTCCGGGATTGGAGGGTTGGTTCAATCCCTGATAAGAAAAACAAGGGCTTCTGTTTCTCTGCCTACTTGTGAAGTGGAAGTGTCTCATGATATCCCTTTTTGTGATTTTCCAAAATCCTTTAAAACCTCCGGATTCTATATATACTTTTTCTTTTGGAAAGTGAACACACAGTAATGAAAGGATGTACTTTTATGACAGGTGATGCCCCCTGTACCTCATTGGCTGCACAGCTGCCTTACCTGTAGGTCCTAGCAGAACACTAACATTAAGCTGCAGCTGCAAATGCTTTTCATCAAAGGTGGCCTCGACCTCTGTAACTTCAGGGACCCTGCTGCAAGGTGCGCATTGGGCCACCTGAAAGGGCCTTACCTGCCGGCGGCTCAAAAGGCAGCACCCAGCTCTGTGTTGAAGAGCAGAGCTGGGTCGGCATGACTGAGGCGACAGTGCCATGGATCCTCTTTGCCGGTGGCCCCGCAGAAGGCGCTCCAAGCACCCCCACATGTATTGATGATTAAGTTCACCAGCAGGGAGGAGACATTGCCAGTGGTGCTGTAAGTCACAGACTGCATGCACAGGCAGCATGAGCCAAGCAGGAAGCCGGCATCAGTGTGCTGCACTCCTTGACATGCGTCCCCACCAGACTGCATGAGGAGAGCAGGGAGCCTACAGGGATAACGAACACAGAGTTACAGGCTGCTGCTGCATACACCAGGAGGAGGATAGCTGGGAGACCACAGTGCCGGGGACGGGGGACAGGCAGTAAGCTGCAGAGGGCTGCTCAGTGCCATTGCTTACAGCTCACAGACGTAACATTTAACACCTTCCAGGACCTTCACCTATTGACCCTATCGGGAGCTAGGGGTGTGACAGGGGCGTTCCTCCTGCCAAACCTCTAGCCTCTGGTGGTGTCAAGATACCATAATAACGCGCTGACATGCTGATTTCATTGGCTAGGTTTCATTTTTGATGATTGACTGGCAGTTAGGCCAATGAAAGGGGGTTTGGCATCTAGTAAAACACCAGATTGGTTATTTGAAACAGTGCCTTTTATTGTGATGTCAGTCGATTATATATATACACCTCCCGCTGCTATTATCGAACCTGGGGAATAGTAATTAAACCATGCAACCAACAAAACGACTGTCATCACAGCAAGTAATCCGTATCCTTGACCATAATTAGGTGCAAAGAAGGAAAGACCTCCATATTTTTTTCCTAGTTAAGAAGTTGGTCAGATACACCTAATGCAGTATTAGGGCAGTCAACCCACTGGCCCATATCTTAGCAAATTTATATAGAAGGATGACCCCATTTACTTCACGTTGCCAAGCAACCCTAGTAGGTTTTTTTGGGTGCTTCCAGTTAAGCAATATAACTTTTTTAGCAGTAAAGAACAGCAATTTATATAGAGTGCTTGTTACTGTGTCAACCGAAATGTCCCCCACAAGGACAAAGAGATAGATTTTAGGATGCAGGGTGTTTGGGCCCCTAGGTGTGTCTCCATAAACTCAGGGACATCTCTCCAATAGGTCTGCAGAACATGGCATTCCCAAAACATGTACATGATAGTGCCCGCACTCATCAATCATCTCTGGCAGTCTGCATTGGGAATTAGGCCCATCAAATATAGCAACACCGACCACAGCACACACTTCACCTTTCAGATATACAGGGAAGACAATCCTCACCAGATGGTGCACGCTCATCAGAGATCCTGGATCCTGGATCGCAATTTCAACAGCAGAGTATGTATGAGAGCAGCACTCCGGGGGTTAAGTAAAAGATCAAATCTTTATTGTGCCCACACAACGTTTCAACCCTCCATCTGAGGACTTGAGAAAGACCCTCAGATGGAGGGTTGAAACGTTGTGTGGGCACAATAAAGATTTGATCTTTTACTTAACCCCCGGAGTGCTGCTCTCATACATACTCTGCTGTGGGAATTAGGCCCATGGTACACAAACGGGTGGGAGTATAGTAGATTTTGTGCAGGAACTTGACTTGGATTAACCTGTTTCTTGCACTGATCAAGGGCAGCCCTGAGCTGGCCAAAAGCCCGACTCGGTTGTCTGAGTCCAGGTCTGATAAGCCCCACTTTTCAGGAGCCCCCATCTCTCAGTGAAACGAGACACTTTGTCAGTTGTCTATAAAAACAGCACAGTATCTTCAGAGTATGGGACATCTGTTTCAGCTCCTCTAGTCGGCTCAGCACAAGGGGTATGTTTAGACCTCCAAATTGGGCTCCGAGGGCATGATGGAGTTGGCAATATCTAAAGAGGGAGTTATTAGGAAGGCCCGATCATTTCTGCAGTTGTGAGAAGGTACTAAGAACACCATTCTCAACCACATCCCCAAGGGTAGTTATCGCATGACGTCTCCAGAAGATAATGTCTGGCATTCCTTGCAAGTTTGGGAAATTGAACGTCAGAAAAAAATCCGCGCTCAAATAGGAATGAGCTGAGGACAGAATCACATATAAGCAATGGTTTGGTATAACACTTACTTGGAAGGAGGGGGTTATGATGCACAAATGCCCCCTCCTCAGAGTGTCCTCCACAGGGTATAGAACTATGCTCCAGGGTACATAGTATTGATCAGAATATTTTAGTCAAACGAAACTTTTAATCAGACAACGCGTTTCGGTGCAAGGTAAAGCACCTTTCTCAAGCCATACAGCTGTTGACCTATTTGAGCGCAGATTTTTTTCTGACGTTCCATTTTCTGTTATACCCGGGGGAGTTCTGGTCCAGACCCCCCGGCTTGTATCTGCAGCTCTCCTTTGACTCAGAGGATTGGAGTACTGAGGAAAAGACTCATCGTGATTGCTTCCGCATATCCCAGCAAGTGTGGATTTTATTCACCTGTGGCGCTCTCTACCATTTTCTTGACTTCTCAGTTTGCAAGTTTGGGAGGTTTTAATTTCTCCAAAGGGAAGTATGAGAGGACCATTTTGCTGCCTGGTCCTGTATCAAGTGGAGGGTTATACTCCATACTTTAAGGGTCACCCACATAGGCATAGGCAGGGTATTTATGCATGAAGTCGGTCCCCTTAGCAATAATCTTAAACTTTGTTTAGGACTTACTATTCTGTGTTCAAGCCAGGGGCGTAACTATAGAGGATGCAGGGGATGGGGTTGCACCAAGGCTCAGGAGCCTTAGGGGGCCCATAAGGCCTCTCTTCCCCATATAAGGAACCCAGTACTATGAGTAGAGCATTATAGTTGGAGGCCCTATTACAAGTTTTGCACCGGGGCCCAGGAGCTTCAAGTTACGCCTCTGGTTCAAGCCCCACCGCTGGGTTATAGCTAGTAGAGTACAGTCACCACTACGCGCATACAAACTGACTAGCCATGTAGTAGTAGTTAAAATGGGGGAGGGCCAGCCCCCCTCTCCCTCTATGGGCAGACAAAGAGTTTCTAATTTAATTCTCGGCCTGGATCGTAAAGCTGATATTTTAATACAGTGGTTCCTCCTTGTGAAGATAATGCATATATTATTGAATAGAGGATATATATCTTCAGAATATTAGTTATAGAGGAACCCAGGATTATCGTGTTATTGCTCACCAGCTAATGGCAGAGTTCGTAGACTGCCTGCCGCTGGTCAGACTGCATTAACAGGCAAGGGTGTGCAGCCTCATGATGGATCAGTGCATTAAGTCAGCAAAAGTCCAGAAAGCAGAGTCAGGCTTCAAACCACAAGTTACAGACAAATCTATGTTTCACTTGGCCAGTGTCTGCTGCACTTCTTGGTTCTTCCCATGGGGAGGCTAACCCCAGTGGATTTCTTCTCTCTTCTTGGATAGGAGATCATGCATAGAAAACTTGTTCAATTAATATATACACCTTGCAGCTGAAAGAAATCATCAGAAAGTCACAAGGTATAGAGTTGACCGCCTTCCAGCGCGGTACGGAGGTGGAATATCACCTAAGCAACCAACCAGTATGGGACATCGCTGAACTTTTGGACCTTCCAAAGTCTACTGTTGGCAATGTTATTCAGAAATGGGAAACATCTGGTATGTGCAGCCATGTTCAGGGAGACCTTGTAAACTGACAGAGCATGGACAACGAAGCCTTGTACCAGCTGTGAAGGCATCATGCACATCATCTGGTGTAATAGTATCTCGTAGAGCACCAACCTTGGGAAATATGGGCTCACCAAGTCTCATGGTGACATCCTTTAAAATGGGGTCATGTTATAATGACAAGGCTTCTTGAAATGTGGTCATTTTACCCATAAAATGTGTCTATGTGCATCACACTGAAATAGACTGAACTCACAGCAACTGCTTTAAAATACATAACTTCCTAAATTGTAACGGAATCATGTAATTTCCATCATCCAACGTGTCATGTGCAGCCTTGAAACAGCAGGCCCTCAGCGGGGTAGAAAAAGGCCTTGCCACGGGTGGCTCTACCATCTCCTTCCCTAAGGCCGCCTGCAAACGGGCGGGTCGGATCCGGCGACGAGGATTCTCGCCGCGGGACCCGACCTGAGCGCCTACAGGGACCAGCACGTACTCACCCGCGCCCGCGGCTCCGGCTGTTTGATGTGCCGGCTTGTCAGGCAGACCGGAACCAGCGGCGGGTGAGCGACATTTCTGTGCGGGACTCCGCGAGCCCCGCACAGAAATGAAGCATGCCATGATTTGTTTGCCGCGCGATATTTCGTGCGGCCAAATCGCGGCCGTCTGCATTGGATTGCATATTGTATTATTCTGTTTAATGCATATGTTACAGGCAATGTGTGAAATAACCAGACTATTTATAGGTTAAATTTGGTGCATATCCGTTGCCCCATTTTCTAAATTCCCTGGAATGTGAAAAATGACAATAAATTTGTACATTGCACAGTTGTGTGCTGGTTGCGCTCATAAAATGGCTCGTTGTCCGCCACGTTGCCACTCCGTAGCCAGAAGTATAAGTTCTATATTGTAGAGCAAAGTTATTTTTTTTCCCTTTATTTTTAAAGCTGTGATTTCCGCTTTGATGCACAAAAAGCCGCTATTTTCTTAAGCTCTGAAAAAGTAGTTTTGTTAACCTTTCCTACTAGAATTACTGTAAGGTTTTATGTTGATGCATATACTGTCTTGGATTGTTTTAGTACTTCTTATGGAGCAGCTCTATACAAGGCAGCATACATATATATTCACCAAATAGTGCCCAGTAGCAGTTGGGCGTTTGCTCCCCCATGACATAAGCTGTCTAGGTACTTGCAAGAACACCCTGACCAATGGAGAATGCATCTGCTTATATCTCATGTCTGCCATTGAACAGCATCCTCAAATAGGTCAAAATTTGGATAATTCCTTCATAGGAGTCGGAGCTTCAATTTTCTGATAGTTAAAGGGATTGTCCGGTTGTCAGGTGTTTTATATCAAATTATAGCCTCAAATATGGTAAAATGACAAAAGAATTGGTACTTAGCCTTCCTCTGCGCGGCAATTCAGCACTACAGCCCCCCCCCTCCCCCGGTCTCCATTTTGAAAGAATACCCCCTGACAGCTGCAGGCAATCAGAGGCCACCATTGGTCAGGTGCTATTCTTCTGCTATCATGGCTCTCAGCCATGTGACCTCTGATTGGCTGCAGCAATCAGTTGGTGTCTAGTCTAGGAGGACTGTGAGGCTATAATGCTGGATAGCGGGGCGAGAGGACAGGTAAGTATTAGAGATGAGCGAGCACCAAAATGCTCGGGTGCTCGTTACTCGGGACGAACTTTTCGCGATGCTCGAGGGTTCGTTTCGAGTAACGAACCCCATTGAAGTCAATGGGCGACCCGAGCATTTTTGTATATCGCCGATGCTCGCTAAGGTTTTCATTTGTGAAAATCGGGGCAATTCAAGAAAGTGATGGGAACGACACAGCAACGGATAGGGCAGGCGAGGGGCTACATGTTGGGCTGCATCTCAAGTTCACAGGTCCCACTATTAAGCCACAATAGCAGCAACAGTGGGCCCCCCCCCCGCACTGTCAGATTAAAGATCGTTCTCCTCTGCCATAGCTGTAACAGCTGTGGAAGAGAAGAACGATGTTAACCCATTGAATTCAATGGAGCCGGCAATACAGCAGGTTCCACTGAAAGCGATGGACTGCCGGCGATCGCGGGATGAATTGTCGGGAAGGGCTTAAATATATAAGCCCTTCCCTGCAATTCATCCAGAAATGTGTTACAATAAAAATATATACCGGCGTATAAGGCGACGGGGCGTATAAGACGACCCCTCAACTGTCACCTTATACGCCGGGAATATAGCGGAGCAAAGAATAAAAATCATTACTCACTTCACCGGGCGTTCTGCGGTGCTCCTGCAGGCTGTCGCTCCCTCCTGGTCCCCGGCAGAGCATTGCTTTCTCTACGAAGGGCTTGAAATCCCCGCCTCCAGAAATACGCGTGCCTTCAGCCAATCACAGCCATTCAATGACATCATTGTCATTGGCTTCATAGATTGGAGCTAAAAGATACCATAGCAGGCACTACTAGGGGGACTTAAGAGCTAACTGCATATTGTATTATTCTGTTAAATGCATATGTTACAGGCAATGTGTGAAATGACTCATTGCATAGAGTGCCAACAATCGGACATCAGATTATGAAATGGTGAATATTTCACATATTCCCTAGGCATCCCATGCAATGCCGAGAGATACAGTGGTAAAAAAGGAAGGAGGTAGAGCTACTGTGCCGAAAGGAGAACTGGCAACATATCAAATACTTCCACCAGCAGTGGACTGCCGCCCTTCCCTGGGCACCCCATTTTTCCCCTACACTAAACATACGATCCCAGCTTTCGAACCATCAGTCTTCATCATCTTCCTCCAATGTCCCACAATCCAAACCCCATCATCTTTCTCTAATGTCCCACAATCCAACCCCCATCTTCTTCATCCAGTGTCCCACAATCCAACCTCCATCATCTTCCTACAATGTCCCACAATCCAACCCCATCCTCTTTCTCCAATGTCCCACAATCCAACCACTCTCATCTTCTTCCAAAGTCCCACAATCCAACCCCCATCTTCTTCCTCCAGTGTACCGCAATCCAACCCTAATTGTTAGGGAAAAACTCCCTTTAGTATGTCATCCGGCGTCCAAATTGTAATGAGTACTCATCATTGTTTAAGTAATACCGATCGGTAGGAAGAGACAGACCGTACATGTGCATGGAATGTACAATTCATCTACTTCGCTTTTATTACCGTTACAAGAGGTCTTTTATAGACCTATCATATAATTAAAATGAGGTTGATTCTGAGCCAAACATTACATATTTTGTTTACATCATTCAGTAATGCCACATGTTCGATCAAAATCTATTCGTAATACCTAAAATTTTCCATTCTTCAGCGATTCTGTTTTCTTCCTTTATGACTTTATTTTAAGGTAAATTTATTGGTTATATCAGCTGTAACCTGGTACTAATTAGCTTTTTATCAGTTTATGTCTGGACTTTCAATCATCGCTTGACTAGTCACCAGTTATGGTTTATTGCTGGTGAAGTCAAGCTAACATTCTATCAAGGCCTAAAGCTTATACAAGAAATGATTTCTCTGAAACAGTAGAATCTAAAATAATATCACAAAAGCTGGGGGCCTGGGTAATTTCCCCCAAACTCATCATCTTCCTCCAGTGTCCCACAATCCAACCCCCATCATATTTCTCTAATATCCCACAATCCAACCCCTCTCATCTTCTTCCAATGTCCCACAATCCAACCCCCATCATCTTCTTCCAATGTCCCACAATCCAACTCTCATCATCTTTTTCCAATGTCCCACAATCCTACCCCCATCATCTTCGTCCAATGTCCCACATTCCAACCCACATCATTTTCTTTCAGTGTCACACAATCCAACCCCCATGATCTTCTACTAATGTCCCACAATCCAACCCCCATGATCTTCTACTAATGTCCCACAATCCAACCCCCATCATCTTTCTACAATTTCCCACAATCCAACCCCCATCCTCTTTCTCCAATGTCCCACAATCCAACCCTCATCATCTTTTTCCAATGTCCCACAATCCTACCCCGATCATCTTCGTCCAATGTCCCACATTCCAACCCACATCATTTTCTTTCAGTGTCACACAATCCAACTCCCATCATCTTCTACTAATGTCCCACAATCCAACCCCCATCATCTTCTACTAATGTCCCACAATCCAACCCCCATCATCTTTCTACAATGTCCCACAATCCTACCCCCATCTTCTTTCAGTGTCCCACAATCCAACCCCCATCATCTTTCTCCAGTGTCCCACATTCAAACCCTCATCATCTTCCTCCAGTGTCCCACAATCCAACCCTCATTATCTTCCTCCAGTGTCCCACAATCCAACCCTCATCATCTTCCTCCAGTGCCCCACAATCCAACCCCCAACCTCTTTCTCTAATGTCCGACAATCCAACCCTCATCATCTTCTTCCAGTGTTCCACAATCCAACCCCAATCCTCTTTCTCTAATGCCCCACAATACAACCCCTCTCTTCTTCTTCCAGTGTTCCACAATCCAACCCCCATCATCCTATTCCAGTGTCCCACAATCCAACCCCCATCATCTTCCTCCAGTGTCCCACAATCCAACCCCCTTCATCTTCCTTCAGTATCCCACAGTAAAACCCTTATCCTCTTTATCCAATGTCCCACAATCCAACTGTCATCCTCCTCCAAGATGTACTCCTACAGTCCTGCAGTCATTCACCTTCCTGCTGTCTTGCTCCTCCACTGCACTCATACTGACAAACAGTGCAGACTCTAGAGACCACAGTGCCTGCAGGCTGCCTGCATGCGAGGCTGAACAGGTCTGGATGCCATTGCATGGTTTCGGGACGCAGGTCCTACACGGCTCCACTCATTAGTACCCCATGCACTGCCGCCCATCGGTCAGTGTTATGTGTCCTCTGATTGTGCCTCGTCGGCTTGGTAGAATAGGAGTCAGGACACATCCAGCTCCTCGCCTTCCCCGGCTGCTGCCACTTCGAAAATATGACTTAGAGAGAGAGAGCTAAGTGGTAACTCACTGCTAAGGGGTCCTGAAGGACTCGGAGACACAGGCACGGTGCACCGCTCGGACAATACTATTTTGTTTTATTTTCTCTTTATCAGTAAGAAAGTCCTATACTCTAGTTTTATTTTTCTCGTTGCGTTTTTCATATACGTCTTTTTTTTCCCCATAAAGGCTTTCATGACTCTTTTCATACTTAAAGAGTACTTGTCATTCTGTTTAATGACTAGGTACTCTATACGATGCCTAGGGAAATTATGTAGCATATTTAACTCAAACAAACATTTCATACTTTGCCTAAAAGCCTTGCACGTTCCATAGATTTGCCTATGCATTCTATACAATTCTGCTTTTCACACTCTGCCTGTATTCAATGAGCTCCCCCTAGTGGTGGCTGCAGAAAGCCAGAATGTAATCTCTTTTTTAAACTCTAGACATGTGGAGACCTGTGTCAGAAAGTTAGAGCTCCAACCCTTAGATTTTATAATAAATTGATTACTACAGTATGTATGACCTAAAAATAACATGGTGTGGTTGCTCACATTAAACCCTAACTGCACACACATAGTATTTAAAGGGGTTCTCCAATTGTCAACTATTCATGGCCTATCCATAGAATAGTCCACCAATAGTAAGTCAGTGGGGTCTGACAACCAGGACCCCTACCAATCAGTTTGTTGCCAGGGAAATGCGCTTATGCACTAAGCTGATTTCTGCAGGAAGCAGGCCTGGTATTACATGCAAAATTCTCATTCACTTCAATGAGAGCTGTGCCTGCAATACCAAGTCTGACCTCTACAGTGGAAACGGAGCTGTCTGAGTTCTGCAGATATCAGCTCGGTGCATAAAGCACAGTGGCCTGTTAAACAGCTGTTTAGAGGGGGTCATTGATTGCAGGTCCTCACTAATCTACAATTGTTGGCCTTGCCCGAGGAAAGCTCATCAATAGATGTCAACTGAACAACCGCTGTAAAACCTTTACAGAATCTCTGTCTCTTCTGGCAGAAAGCTCTTCTGCAGGGTGTGTCTTCTGCGGGTAGTACATGTTGCCGAGCAAGCATGTGATTCCTGTACGGGTGGCCACTATCTGCGCACATGATGCTACATGTATAGATGGGGTCCTAGGATATTCTTTTGGTCCTACCTTAGGATAAAACCTTAAGAATACTGCAAGATATGGCGGCTTGGGGGGGTTTAATCATGTAAGTGTATGCCTGGCCATGGGTGACTATCCCGGTATGTGATGTTCTATTTACCTTCATCTATTGACGGACGTCCGTTACCAGAAGTTGTGACCACAGCGGCCAATGATGTCATATGATTGTGGAAAGCAGTGTTTTGGTCGTACGGAAACCCCTGAAACTTCTCATGATAACCCATCTCGGCCGGTGGTCTTGGTGTCCGGATACTTTGTCACAACCCGCTGTCCTTGTATTAATGTTGCTATAACCTTTTTATTTTGAATGTTCCATTTTTTAAGGTTTTGTGTGTTTAATGATGACCGACCGATGCCGCGCCGTTGCGTCTGGTTTCCTTCCAGGACGTTTTACGACACGCTTATCCGGTTTGTTGCATTATTTTGTTTACTGAAGGTGACCAATATATCGTAGTATTATTTCAGCGTTCTCATTTAGGGCAATGCTCTGCAGCCTCTGGACCTTCAGCGATTGGGAAACTACAAATCCCAGCATGCCTTGCACAACAGCTAGAGATTCACAGGTGGCAGAGCAGGTATTCAGAGCTGTGACTGTACGGTAAGTCTGGGGCATATTCCCAGATTATTACCCTTATACTACTTTTAATCGGAGATGATTTATATTAAGTATTAGAAACCTGTAACTATTCAGCAGTTATGGTACTGTATCTATCGTTCTTCCTGGCTGCCTAGAATCAGATAGGCATGCTGGGACTTGTATTCCAACAGCTAGAGAGCTGTAGGTTGTCTCTAAGTTCTGTTGGTAAAGTTCACTGGTGTCTCCACCCCATTACCTTACACTATATAACTACTCTATCCCCGAACAGGTAACTGGTCCATCCAATGATAACTAGGAAATGGATCTGAGGCTTCACTGTTTTAGGACTTTCTAAAGGGGTTGTCCTATATCAGCACTTCCAAGCTGAGATGAGAAACTTGCAGCTGGTTTCCTGACCACCTCGCCAGCCGTTACAGAAGCAGCAGGGTTCAGCAGTCGTAATTTGTTTCCATAATTCCCACTGAAGTAAATGGGTGTTACAGAAATGGTGTAAGGCTTCCATGCTTGGCCGTTTCCTTAAAGGAATATTCCATGGGATAGAGGATAACTAGCTGATCGATGGAGGTCCTACTGCTGGAAACTCCACCGATCCTGAGAATGGGGGTCTGGTTGGTCCTCATATGATAGGAGTGGAGATCACACAGGGGCACTGGTATTATCGTCACTTTAATGAAAGCATTGGAGATTGCCAAACGCTTGAACTTGGCAATTTCCGGCGCTCTCATTAAAATGAATGGAGCAACAGTGCAGCTGCGCAATATATACTTTGTTCATATGGAATCTGATCAGACCTGTCCTTCTCGGATCCCAGCGGCGGTCAGACCTCCACCGATCAGCTAGTTATTTCCCCCGTGGATAACTTGTTGAACCCAGATCCCCCTTTCAGTTGTGGAGTTAGCTGCAGGTTTCTCATCTCAGCTATAAAGATACATGAACTAATTAATAAGCACAGAACTATGGACCTAAAGCAGCATGATGAAAGTGGAGATTCACCTTAATGGGGGTTTACCCACAACATTTCTTTATGGCATTTCAACGAGATCCTAAGAGCAGAAGTATTTACTGCAATGGAGCATGACCCCCACATGCATGGGAATGGGTACCGAGCATTGATCGCACTTCCTCCACGGTGTAAGAGAAGCATTCGCACGTGCCCCCTTCTGCTCGATTCTGTTACACTTAGCTTTGAGACATAGTTTTGCCGAATGATGTCTATTCCACAGCCCTGTCTGTTCGATTCCGATCAGTGATCTAGAAAGCACATGTTTGTGAACCCTGCACAATGAAACAGCCTTTCTACGGATACTTAACATTTTGGGATGAAAACACAAACTCCAGAGCGCCATCCATTGTGACAAGATGGAGTTCACGTTCTCTGCACCGTAATCGCAGGCATGCTTCTGGTTTAGAACACAGCTTATTTCTAATCGTGATTGTTTTTTTCCCCTTTTCTGATATTTCGATCTGGAATTGGTTTATTTTCTTTACTGGTTTGTAAATCGCACTATACTGTATAATCAATAAATTTTAAGAAATTGACATTTTCATGGTTTTGCTTTCAGTCTGGTGTTGTGGTGTTCTGTCCTGGACAAATAAAGGCAGGAAAAGAGTGAAACAGAATCATTGCCAAAAAAAGTAAAAATAATCCAAAAATATATTGTACACCCCCACCTTACTGGGACCGTGGAGACTCTTTAGAAGAATAGGTGGATTAGAGTTCAAGGACAATGATCAAATTTAGGGTTACTCAGTTTGGGTTGAAAAAAAAAGGCAGTTTAGGAGCAATTTAATGACAATAAATAAGAAGGAAGTCAACATAAAAGGTCAACAACGAGGAAGTCAAAGTAGTAAATAGTTTCGTATTCCTTGGGTTCCTCATTCATCATAGTGTCACCTCGACAGGTAAGATAAAGCGTCTATTAGCACTGGGGCGTACGGCCATGGTGAGCATGGACCCAATATGGAAGTGCAAGGATGTCTCCATCAAATGAAGGTTAATCATAGCCATCGTCTTCCCGATTGCATCATACGGCTGTGAGACGCGGACATTAAGGATGACAGCAGAAAATTGACACTTTCATGCTGTGGTGTTGGAGAAAAAGTCTATGAATCCCCTAGACAGCTAGCGTCACCAACAAATCTATCTTGGGCATATCAACCCAGAGGTGTTCCTGGAAGGCAAGATCACGAAAGAGGGACCAACTTACTTTGGACACGTGATGAGGGCGTATTTGCTGGAAAAAGAGATGCTACTTCTAACGGTCAGTGGTAAAAGGAGACCGGGAAAACAAAAGACGTTGGCTGGACGTCTTCAAGAAGGACACGGGAATGGACATCAGGCAAATGAAACCTGCCATAGAGAAGCATGGAGAGGACTACAGAATGTCCAATAGTCGGAAACGACTGAATGGACAGAATTGGAATTTGGAATAACCAATGTACAAATCTATGAATGGATAGTACAGAGATCGCTCTAATGATCTTTTTACAGGACTGTAACAACAGAAGCATCCTCTACATCTAGAGGAAAGGTTTTACCATCATCATAGATGGGGATTCTTTACTGTAAGAGCAGTGAGACTAAGGGACTCTCTGAAGAAGATCAAGAATAGTCTGAATGCCATTCTTGAAAATCTATTACAAATTATGTGTATTAAATTTTCGGAGATGAGACCTTGACCCATATAATTGCATATAATTTTTACTGTTGGCTGATTTGGGCGTTACTTTATTAAAGCAGAATTTGTAAATAGGTTTTCTAATTTACCTGCATTATTTAAAGGGGTTTACCAGAATTTCAAGTTATTCCCTACCCACAGGGATAACTTGCTGATCGGTGGGGTCTCACCACTGAGACACCTGCCAATCTTGAGAATGGGACTCCTGTGCCCGGCTCTCCTATCACTGCGGGAGTCGCTTCTCCCCATACAGTACTGTCACTCTGAATGGAGCGCTGGCTGCACATGCACGGTCAGTGTTCCATTCATTTCAATGGGGCTGATGAAAATATCAAAGCTGTTGTTGCTTGGGTATCTTAGCATTCCGATTGAAAGTGAATGGAAACCCTAAAAAAAACAAGCAAAAAAAAAAGGTAAAGTTGGAAGGGACCTCCAGGTTCATCAATTCCAACTTCCTGCTCAATGTAGGATTCATTAAATCATCCCAGACAGATGTCTGCCCAGCCTTTGTTTGAACACTTCCATTGAAGGAGAACTCACCACCACAATCGTATATCATTTTAATCATACCAACCCACACAAAGAAACTTATCTCCTTTACACCACATGGTGAATGCTGTAGAATTGATGTTTCTTCACTCTCCTCCCAAAAAATAATAAATTATGTAATACATTATATATTCTCCGAAATCATACAAATAAGACTTACAGCTGGCCATGCACCGACCAAGCCCTCATACTGCTATGTCAATGGAAAAAGAAAAAAAAGTTATGGTTTTTCAAAAGGGGAGATGAGAATCCCCCCAAAAACTAGATTCAAAGTAGGCTGCGTCCTTAAAGCAGTTTTCCAGGGAAATACTATTGATGACCCATCCTCAGAATAGGTAGAGAAGGAACACCAGCAGCACTCGTGTAGAACCAAACTTGTATAATTTTTTTTTGCTGTACTACTCTTTTTTTTCCAAAGACATTTAGTTTTTTAAAGTTATTTTCTGCCGCCATCTTCTGCATGCAATAACTTTTTTATTTTTCTCTCCACGTGGTTGAGTGAGGGCTCATTTTTTGCGGGATGTCCTGTAGTTTCTGATAGTACCAATGTGCAATAAATACAACTTTTTGATCACTTTTTATTGCATTTTTTCTAGGAGACAGGTACCTGAAAAAGTGCATTTCGGGCGCTCTTTATTTTTTGTTCAGACGCCGTTCACCGTGCGGGGTAAATAATGCACTACTTTGATATTTCGGACTTTTACGGACGTGGCTATACCAAATATGTATTTTTTTTAGTATGTAGATTTGTTAATTACAGATTTGGTAAAAGGGGGCTGATTTAAACTTTTATTCCTTTTTTTTTTTACAATTAATAAAACTTTGCTGTTCTCACATTTACTTTTATATAAAGTCTCCCTGGGGGACTACAACATGCAATGCTTTGATTGCTTCTGCAGTATGACATAATGCTACAGCATTACGTCATACTGTAATTTGACAGGCAGTCTATCAAGCCACCCCACTGGGATGGCTTTATAGGCAGTCTCCTAAGACAGCCCTGGGGCCTTTTGAAAGGCCCCCGGCTGCCATGACACCTGCATGGCTCCCCCGATCTCACCGCAGGGGTGCTGCACGGCTGATTGCAGCTATAGTCCGCTGGTGTCAGCTGTAATAAACAGCTGACACCCACACCGTATGAAGAGAGGTCGCCCCGCGACCTCTCTTCATACATACCCCGACGCTCAAGGATGTTAATATACGTCCTGGAGTGGGAAGGGGTTAAGAGTATTGAAGCAATAGATTGTAAGTGCAGCAGCCCATAATCCACACTTATGTTCAATAATACAAGGGAATATATAGATTAAATAAACCAAAAACAAGGGATAACAGAACAAGACAACAATAAACTTTATGAATCAAAAAACAGAAATAAATTCAAGGGAAAACAGTGAAAACACTTGGAGGAGAGGACGACACGGCAAAGAAAGCGCTGCATCATCAACCAGGAAAATCTGAAAAAAATACAAAAACCAACATTAATATTTAAAAACCGTTATCACAAAGACAATTATAACAATACTAGAAGAATCTGCCCACAGAAATGGTAGATTAGATGAAGGCCATAAAATGGTACTCAGTATTGAGGCCTCCTGGGGACAATCTATTCAGGTTATGAATCCACATTAGTTCTCTTTTTATCAATAGCCATTCCCTGTCCCTCACCTCTCGGTGTGACAGGAACATGATCAATCACTTGAAGTCTAAACTGACTGATATTATGTTTTTTTCAAGAAAATGGTTTGATATTGGGTGTCCTTATTGCCCGTTCTTATGGTGCTTTTATGGTTTGTCATTCTTGTCCGGACCTGCATCGTGGTCTCCCCAACATACGCCAACCCGCAGGGGCACAGGATAGGGTAGACTACGAAGGAGGACCATCAAGTGTATCTACCCTTAATCTTATAACGTTTACCCGAATGCGGATGACAAAAGGAATCCCCCCTGACCAAGTTGCTGCAGCAGGCGCAAATATAGCAAGGGCAATTTCCATTCTTAAGGGCAGCCAAAACTCTCTGGGTGTCAGTCTGAGAAAAATTTGAAGACACGTGGGTCACTAATCTGTCCCTCAGGTTGTATCTCCTATAGGACATAAGTGGCCTGTTTTGAAATGCCAAGATCTGGCTACAAACAATAGACAGTATGGACCAATGCTTGTTGAGGATATTGAAAATATGTCCGCTCGAGGTGCCATATGAGCTGGTAAATGGAATCCTAGTTGGAAAATGGTCTCTTTTTCTCTTGGGGACAACGAGTTCACTCCTTTCCTTCCTTCTCACCTCCTCAATAGTTTTCTTGATTAAATTAGGGGGATATCCCCTACCAATAAATCTATTCCCCCATTTCACCTAATCTTTTAGAGAGTTATCAGCAATCATATGAACCCGTAGGAGCTGGCTTCAATGGAGCAAATTGACCATGCTCCTTGGGTGATTGCTGTTGTGATGTAATGTACTATTACGATCTGTGGGTTTAGTGAAGAGGTCTGTTATCAGTTTTTTTCAACTTATCTCATATAGAGAACCCATTCTTGCATATCCTATTAGGATGCCCCAGCATTAATAGTGTGTGAGGAGTATGCCTCATCTATGGGGTGGAGCAGAAGCGTCTCGTCCTGAAGGATGTAGCAGCTCATGTACAGCATTAGATAGGATATTCATTGCTGTCAATCAGGACTGTGTAATACTTATTTTTGCCTGTAGCAGCGCTGCAGAGACATTGACCACTTGTTGCTGTGATCCCTCAATGCCAACCATCTAGTGTGGAGCAAATACAAGTCCTGGACGGTATGATGTCCCAGTCTGGGGAGTCTCATACTCACTTGTTATTCCAGGGTCTTGGTGGTGCAGCAGCACAAGATGGATCTAAATAGCCTAAATTTAGAGAAAAAGAAGTGTGAGACCAACAAGAACAGACAAATGTTGTGGCGACAGTAGAGATTAGTGAATAGGGTTTATACTGAAGAAAAGAGCAATAGTGGGGAGCTTCATCAGAGATGACAGTGAAGGCTGGTGACATAAAGGAGCTCAATGGGGCCTATTATAAAGCCTTGGATGACAAGATTTTGTTATCCAAAAGTGGCAATTTTGGTACATGTTCCAAAACTGAAACTTTGGAGGCACTTAAATTGGGCCTTGGCACTTTTTCGTAATTGGGCAAGGCTCGGCTTTAAGGGGATGGCTGCGTCCATCTCATCACATTTGCTATAAACTGGCATAGATTATAGCCAAAACCTACTCAAGCTCATAGCTGGCATATGTTTGCATCTGGAAGCTCGCACCTCTTAACACATTTGTCGCTCATAGATGAGCACAGTGTTTGCTTAGACCGGCGTGTGAAGCATCAATCTAAGTAAATAGACCCCGATGGTTGTGATGCATGTAGGAGGGATAGGAGAGACACAACCTCTGTCTTCCTTGCATTGCTCCGTGCACAGTTCTATGGTAGTATTAATCTAAAACCTAGTAATCATGTGAATGTTATAACATGTGCTTTGTACATAGGGAAATGCAGCAGAGAAACAAAATGTGTCCTCCCTGCTTCAAGGAATCTCAATGAAAGAAATGCAATGTAAGCATTATTGAAATTAGAATTTACCGAGATGGAAGACGGCTGCTGGTATGGCGGCTCTCGCTGCTCCTGCTGTGGAGAGGAATATCAATGGAAATACTGTAAATATCCAGTTATATAATAGTTTTAGGCACTGGTGTAAATTGTGCTGTATAATATCTGTAAGTTAAAGGGGTTGTTTGGTTACCGGACAACATGTTCTCTTAGCACCCACTTTACTATTACTAATAGTTTTTTTTTATCACAGTGGGTGCTTAAGGGGGCATGTTGTCTTGCAACCAGAAAGTCCCTCTAACTTCTTGCCATCCTGATTGGCCAACTGGAATCACCTAGCTATGGCCAATTCAGGATGCCATTAGCAGAAGTATTTCCTTGTAGAACATCTACAGTATTAGATACAGTGACTTACAAGGTCTGTTCTGGGGACAAAGTCTATATAAAAAGTTACAGGAGCTACCGAGATAATGCCACTAAATGACTTACATGTTTCTCCGCAGACATTTCGGAATCCACCATTTTCGGGTTCTGAAAACAAGACATAATCAGATACAATGGATGAGAGGAGAACAGATGATATTATCAGACCATAAGATTCTACATATGGATATTGTTCTGTGTAATGTTCTTCAGCTACTACCATAAATGAGACAACACTACCAGTGTGGAGTAGAACTGTTTCAGGTTAAAAAAAAATTAGTTCTGTTGCAGACTAAACTTTTAGCAAAGTTTGACTCAAAGAAGGTTTCACTGATTCGGTTTACTCAACAATATCCTTTAGTAGAAATCCAGCTCTGTACCTTCTAGAATCTTCCTGGAGGGATTCCATGCTTGCCCAAGCCTGCTTTACACTGTGTTGTATAGGCCTATAATGGAGAACACAGGTCCAGTTATAATCATTGATAATTGTTCAATTGGAAACTTACAAAAAAGAATCTCATCTATAGAATCTGTTCCTACCAAACTGAAGGACCATAAAATGCAGATCCAATAGTGAAATCGTCTGGACAACCCTAATCTACAATGTTATAAAACGCATATAGTCACCACATAATAGAAAATAATAAGCTTTCTACCAACCTGCAGATGGTCTCTTCGACAAGATCTAATGTCTCTACTTCGTCCTCCACATCTTCCTCCCTTTAGAATAAACAGGGTAAGGCCTCCTTCCCACGAACGGATTTCCGCCGCGTAATTCGCGGCGAAAATCCGCTGCGTTGCCCGCAGCTATTAGGTTCTATTGAACCTAATAGCACAATGCTCACGATGCGTAATTCCACCGCGGAATTACGCACCGCGATTTCTCCCGTCCTCACCCGCAGCATGCTCTATTTTCTGCGGGTGAGGACGGGCTGTACGCACTGACGGCTTCCATTGCAGTCAATGGAAGCCGTCCATTCACGCTATCTCCCGCTGTAACCAGCGGGAGATAGCGTGAAAAAACGCTTTCCCGCCCACCGCCGAGCGTCATATGACGCCAAATGACGCGGTCCGGCCGCGTCACGTGACACGGCCGGCCGTGCACGTGACACGGCTGGTGACGCGAGGGCGGTGGGCGGTGACGGGCGGTGACGCGCGGCGGTGGGCGGGGAAGCGATTTCACGCTATCTCCCGCAGGTAAGTATAGGGGCTCTGGGGGGCGCCGTGACGGGCTTCACAGCGTAATATTACGCTGCGGAGCCCGTCACGCTCGTGGGAAGGAGGCCTAAAACATAGGTACAGAATTCTGAAAGCCAACAAGAAAACAAGAACAAAAACCTAAACTACAACTATCTAGTGATTCCACACTTGGCCAGGCCTCCTTCACATGATGTTTCATAGGCCTATAATGGAGAACGCGGGTCCAGTTATCATCATTGATAATTGGTCAAGTGTGAACATACAGAAAAAAAATATCATCTATACAATCTGTTATTACCAAAGTCAAGCATCATAAAATGTAAATCCAATAATCGGTCTTGTCACCTCAAATCTACAATGTTCTCAAATGTATATAGTCATCATATAATGGGAAACAATAAGCCTTCCACAAACCTGCTGATGGTCTCTCCTTCCTCCTCCTCCTTCTCCTCCTCCACCTCCTCCTCCTCCTCCTCCTCCTCCTCTTCCTCATCTTCCTCCCTTTTGAATAAATAGGATAAAATATAGGCACATTATTTTGAAAGTCAATAAGTAACTAAGACCAAAAAGCCAAAACTACAACTATATAGTAGACAATAACTTATACAACAATTTCCTCACACACTGCTGGAACTGATCTCCCTTTCGTAATGAGTGGGGGTCCTGATCCATGACTATGGCAGTGGCAGAGAAGTCATGTAATAGGAAATAATAAACTTTCTACCAACCTGCTGATGGTCTCTGCGACAAGATCTAATGTCTCTTCTACATCCTCCACATCTTTCTCCCTTTAGAATAAACAAGGTAAAACATAGGTACAGAATTCTGAAAGCCAATAAGAAAACAAGAACAAAAACCTAAATTACAACTATCTACTGATTCTACGCTTGGCCAGGCCTCCTTCACATGATGTTTCATAGGCCTATAATGGAGAACGTGGGTCCAGTTATCATCATTGATAATTGGTCAAGTGTGAACATACACAAAAAAAATCTCATCTATAGAATCTGTTCCTACCAAAGTCAAGCATCATAAAATGTAGATGCAATAATCGCTCTTGTCACCTCAAATCTACAATGTTCTAAAATGTATATAGTCATCATATAACAGGAAACAATAAGCCTTCCACAAACCTGCTGATGGTCTCTCTTTCATCCTTCTCCTCCTCCTCTTCCTCTTCCTTCTCCTCCTCTTCCTCTTCCTCCTCCTTCTCTTCCTCATCTTCCTCCCTTTTAAATAAATAGGATAAAATATAGGCACACTATTTTGAAAGTCAATAAGTAA
Organism: Eleutherodactylus coqui; assembly: GCF_035609145.1. Lineage (NCBI taxonomy): Eukaryota > Metazoa > Chordata > Amphibia > Anura > Eleutherodactylidae > Eleutherodactylus > Eleutherodactylus coqui. The sequence continues at coordinate 234,951,947 of NC_089840.1, read as the reverse complement.
CTAAGACCAAAAAGCAGTGGTAGAGAAGTCACATTCACCAGCTATGCCCAGCCTTCTTATAAATATAACCCTGCTTCTCCTAGACTTACGGAATTGTCTCCAGACTCGGTGGCAAAGAAACTTCATTGTATTTAAATCTCCTACAATAGAAAACAGAACTGCGGTTAGAATAATCAATAATCATGAGACGCTACACAGGATCCATCTATATATAACTCATCTCTCTCAGGGAAACACATAGGAATACATTGCAGCATCTCCTCCTCTACATATAATGATAGATAACACAAGAAGATTGTATTTTATCTAAACATTGTATCCACAACAGCCTCCTCCTACATGACTCTGTAGGGTAACATTAGAGAAATACAAGCATTATTCTATATGGTAAGTACCGGAATAATGGCCTCGCCTCCTTCACCTTCTGCATCCAACTGTTATAAGAAGAAACATGACAAATATTATATATACAAGTTATAGAAAGTACCAGGAATATACATTATACTACTGGCATAAGATATAACATGCAGTACAAACACTGGAGCTCCGGCCCATAGAGGATAGTGTTATATCTATTGGGTGATGTAAACTAGATGTTGGGGGTAAAAGGCCCAGTAACAGGAGCCACACAAATTCTATAGGACTCTTTACAATGATTACTTTGGAGCGAATCAAACCAGTAGAACTCTGTTTTGGGTCACACTTTGCTAAAAGTTTGGTTTGGCATGAACCTGAACTGAGCTTTTAGCAAAGTTCTACCCAAAACAGGGTTCACTGGTTCAGTTTGTTCAAAATTAGTCCTGAACACTGGTGGATAACACTGTCTAAGGGCCATAAAGGGCCCCTGTATATCACTCTGAGTGTTTTATAGGGCTTTTATAGCTCCTAGACAATGTTATACATGGGTTTTAGGGGTTTTGCTGAACTTCTAGCTTGGTTCAAACTAAGGGTGAACACCCACTTGTGTTTTTTTTAACACTGCGACATTGCTGCGTTTTTTTTACGTGATTGTCAATGGGGCTTTCTAATGTTAAAAATACATTGCAAGTTTGTGCTTTGTGATTTTTGTGCGATGCGTTTTTAACATTAGAAAGTCCCATTGACAAACGCAGTAAAAAAAAAGCAGCGATATTGCAGCGTTAAAAAACCACAAGTGGGTGTTCACCCTAATTCAGACTGAACCAAACTTTTTACAAAAGTTTTGCAAACCAACTGAATTTCTAAAAATGACACACATACTTCTCATCAGGGTAATCCTCCTCCTCCTCCTCCTCCTCCTCATCTTCCTCCCTTTTGAATAAATAAAAAAAACATTAATACATAATTTGTAAAGCCAGTGAAAAAACCAAGACCAAAAAAGCCCAAACTACAACTATGTAATAGACAACTTATATAACAATTTCCTCATACACTGCTGGAACTGATCTCCCTCTCGTTATGAGCGGGGGGTCCTGATCTATGACCATGGCAGTGGTAGAGAAGTCACATTCACCAGCTGTGCCCAACCTCCTTATAAATGTAACCCTGCTTCTCCTATAGACTTACGGAATTGTCTCCAGACTCGGTGGCCAAGAAACTTCATAAAATTTGAATCGCCTACGATAGAAAACAGAACTCTGGTTAGAATAATCAATAATCATGTGACGCTACACAGAATCCATCTATATATAACTCATCTCTGTCAGGGAAACACATAGGAATACATTGTAGCATCTCCTCCTCCTATATCACTTAGTATGGTAACACTAGAGAAATACAAGCATTATTCTATATGGTAAGTACCGGAATACTGGCTTGGCTCTCTTAACCTTCCGGATCCATCTGTTATAAGAATAAACAGGACAGATATTATATATACAGTTTATAGGAAGTACTAGCAATATACATTATACTACTGGCATCAGATATAACATCCAGTACAGTGTTGGTCTATCGGGTGATATAAACTAGATGTTGGGGGTAAAAGGCCCAGTAACAGGGGCCACACAAATTCTATAAGACTCTTTACAATAATTAGCATTAAGCGAACCATACTAGTAGAACCCTGCTTTGGGTCACACTTTGCTAAAAGTTTGGTTTGGCTTGAACTCAAGGCAAGCTTTTAGCAAAGTTCTGCCCAAAACAGGGTTCTACTGGTTCAGTTTGCTCACAACCAGTCCTGGTGTATAACCAAAAATGATGCACATACTTCTTGTCTGGGTAATCCTCCTCCTTCTCCTCTACACTTTTCTCCATTCTAGTAGAGAGTAAGGAAGACAATGAGAATTAAACATCAATGACTCCTGGGACGTCTTAAGATGTAGACAAACATTTATAATAGACAGATATGTACTTCTAATTTACTAGACCCAACCTGAAGCTAAGACCTTTACCTCTATTGTATTTATACCCAACCTGTTTCTGCACCTCTAGACCTGAACCCAAAGCCTGAGCACCAACCCATCGATCCCCAACATCTATTAACTACACAGTCAGAGAAATTGTACATTTACAATAGAGATGAACTTACCTGAAAATATGACAACCGCTCAACAATCGCTCAACAATATCTCACAAAACGCTCACCAATGCTACTAGAGGGGAAAAAGAAGAATTTACAGAAAAAAGATCACAGTATTTCCCTGAGAAGTATCTGCTGATACACTTATAGGATGGAGAGAAGTGAGAGCGGAGAAGAGTGGACAGCTGGACTCACATAGGGGAGACATATGGGAAGAGGTGAAGAAATGCCAAAAAATAATGGTGGACACAAGAAGATCCTCAGAGAGCAGACTTACCTCCACTAGCAACTACAACCCTCAACAGAATGTTAGCGCTGCGGCTCCTTATATACCAGGTGCAATGTCATAATCCCAGCATTCCGTGGCCATGTATGAAAGCATCAGCTGTTATTTAAAGGGACAGTACGAGGCCACACAGACAATCCCATGTAATGTAGATGAAATGGGAAATTCTTCCCATCTGACACCTGATATATAATATTATTCTGGTGTAATTTTTGCCTAATATACACCTGTACATACATATAGCTATAAACCACCCATCTGTACACAAATACGACATACACAGTACATATACAGGTACACATATATACTATACAGGTACTGTGTACGGACACATATATATGTGAACACACAAATCTAAGTATATAGACACCTGACAAATCCATGCACATAAATAATATATATATATATATATATAGAAAGGCAAAAGCCCTCACTGTCTGACTCACCGCTACTTCTCTAACTTCCCGGTGTCGCACTAGTGTGTAATTTGTCATGCCCATTCTTTAAGTCTTAGATAGGAAAAGTAAAGGGGTCACAACTTGATTATTCAATCGTAAGTGTAAAAGTAAGTGAACCCTATGTTATGTAACTTCCCGGTGTCATAGAAAGATGAAATTTTACATGACTATTCTTTTGGTCATAAATAGGAAAAGTAAAGGGGTCACAACGTGATTGATCAATTCTAAGTGCAAAAGTAAGTGACCCCCTATGTTATGTACCTAATCTGATTCTTTAACTTCCCAGTGTCATACAAACCTGAAACTTGGCACAACCACTCTTTAGGTCTCACATAGGAAAAGTAAAGGGGTCACAACTTGATTATTTTATTCTAAGTGTAACAGTAAGTGAACCCTATATTACATAACTTCCTCGTGTCATACAAAGATGAAAATTGGCATGACCATTTTTTAGGTCATAAATAGGAAAAGTAAAGGGGTCACAACTTGATTGATCAATTCTAAGTGTAAAAGTAAGTGACCCCCTATGTTATGTAACTTCCCAGTGTCGTACAAATGTGAAAGTTGGTAAAACCATTCTTCACATCCTAGATAGGAAAAGTAAAGGGGTTGCAACTTTATTATTCAATTTTAAGTGCAAAAATAAGCGACTCCCTATGTTATGTGCCTAATCTAATTCTTTAACTTCCCAGTGTTGTACAAACTTGAAATTTGGCACAACCATTCTATAGGTGCTAAATAGGAAAAGTAAATGAATCACAACTCGATTATTCAATCCTAAGTGCAAAAGTAAATGACCCCTATGTTATGTAACTTTCCGGTGTCATACAAGTGTGAAATTTGGCACAAGCATTCTTTATGTCCCACATAGGAAAAGAAAGGGGTCACAACTTGATTATTCAATGCTAAGTGAAAAGTAAGTGAACCCTTATGTAATGTACCTAGTCTGATTCTCAAACTTCCTGGCGTTATACAATCTTGAAATTTGATGCGACCATTCTTTAGGTTCTACATAAGAAAAGTAAAGGGGGTCACAACTTGATTATTCAATTCTAAGTGCAAAAGTAAGTGACCCCCTATGTACTGTAAATATTAACATACATCTGTACTGCACAAATGTGAAATTTGGCACAAACAAGGAAGCGGCCATGGACTGCAGGCATGGAGCATGCCTTTTAGGCTAAGAAGGGTGAGCAACCCCCAGTCTGGAGTTAAATTGGGATAAGAAGGGGCATTACCTTTAAGGGTAAAAAGTGAGGACAGTGGGAGGGGTGGCACATTCTGCCAAGAGACATCGGTACATGCAGTTTGAGGAGAATCTAACACTCCTCTATATTATTAAGGTAAATAGAAAAGGTGTCAAAGCGTAACAAAGTAATTATTATGGGGAACTTTCATTATCGGAATATAATATGGGAAAACGAAACCTGCAAATCTCACAAGGGTTTATAAGTTCTTGAGAACAATTAAAGATAACTACCTTACCCAACTTGTGCGGGAGCCAACTAGAGGGAGGGCCACTCTGGACGTATTGTTAACCAACAAACCAGACAGAATCTCGGGGGTGCTGGTTGAGGAACACTTGGGAAATAGTGACCACAATATAATTAATTTACAGCTGTCATTCAAGAAGAACGGAGCGACAAAAAAACTGAACTTGAGTAAAGCAAAATTTGATCATCTCAGAACTCTGATGGGTAACAATAATTGGGACAACATCCTCATAAATAACAGTACATACGACAAATGGGAGAAGTTTAAAAACATCCTAATGACCTCGTGTAAACAGTTCAAACCCTTTAAAAATAAAAGAACTAGAAATAAATGGAAACTAATGTGGCTCGACAAGACGGTAAGGGGGGCAATAAATGAAATAAAGAAAGCATTTAAACTACTAAAGCAAGAAGGCAACAAAGAAGCGCTAAAATCATACAGGAAAAAAAAGCTAATCATGTAAAGAAAAGATCAAAATAGCTAAGGAGCAGGCAAAAAGATTGATCGCCAAAAAGAGCAAAAATAATCCTAAACTATTCTTCAGTTATATAAACAGTTAAACGATTTGCACGGAGAGCACTGGCCCTCTAACAAATAATGCAGGAGAAACCATAGAAGACGATGGGGGAAGGCAAATCTATTAAATAGTTTTTTTCGAGTGTATTCATGAATGAAAATGAAATGTCACACGAGATGCAGTGGATAAAACGAACCCCCAGCTAAATATTGCCTGCCTAACGCAGGAGGAAGTGCAGAAACAGTTAAAGAGGATCAAAATCGATAAATCGTCAGGCCCGGATGAAATACACCCAAGTGTTCTAAGGGAACTAAGCAATGTGACAGCTAGACCACTATTTCTTATATTTTGGACACTATTGAGACCGTGGTTGTACCACTGGATTGGCGCGTTGCCAGTGTGGTTCAAATATATAAAAAGGGGTCTAAAAGAGAGCCTGGTAACTCCAGGCCAGTTAACTTCAATAATTGGAAAAATATTCCAAGAGTTTCTTAGAGACGACATCCTAGAATACCTCAAGGAAAACAATGGCATAACTCCTCATCAGCATGGCTTCATTAGAGGTCAATCATGTCACAGCACTTTGAACAGCTTCTACAATGAAGTAAGCTCTAGGACCTGGGAGAGTCTATTGATCTTGTATACCTGGATTTCTCTAAAGCATTTGAGACCGTGCTGCATAATACGTTAATATATAAAATGAGACAGCTCGGATTGGGTGAAAACGTGTGTATCTGGGCAAAGAACTGGCTCAGAGATAAAAAGCAGAGGGTGGTAATAAATGGTTCGTACTCAGATTGGACCACCGTTGCTAGTGGGGTGTCACAGGGTTCAGTATTAGGCCCCACTTTGTTCAATATATTTATCAATGACCGGATAGAGGGACCATACAGTAAAAAACCTGGGGGTACTAGTTGACTGTAAACTTAACTGGATCAATCAATGCCAATCAGCTGCTGCAAAAGCAAACAAAGAATTGGGGTGCATTAAAAGAGGTATAGGGGTGAAGGACGAGAATATAATTCTCCCACTATATAAGGTACTTCTCAGGCCTCACATGAAGTACTGTGTACAGTTCTGGAGTTTTTGAAATGCGGGCCCTGCCTAGTCCTGCGGCCATGACATGGCCTTGTGGGAAGTGGCTGACAATGGTGGTTGTAATATGGCCGAGCAGTGAAAATTGTGGATGCAGGAGCGTTGTGAGTGCAGTTTTTGGTGCTGTTCCCCGGGGTGAAGCATGTAATTTCCATCCAGGGAAGCTGAAATGGTGAAAGGTCAGCCGCTGGCTGTAATAATGCGGCTGACCGCTGGGTGTATAGTAGAGGCCGGCGCTGCATTGTGGCCTGCTCTATTCAAACGCCAACTGATTCCATGTGCCTGGCTGTAGTGTAGTGGTTAGAGCACACGTCCGGGGTCGCAGACGGTTCCAGATCAATTACCTGCACCTCATTTGTGGACACCACTTTTTTTTTTCTACAATTTCATAATTTTTTTAAAATCCACCCAAAGTAAACACAAACCTTTTACCTGCTTTTACTTCCATGTTTAATGATAAACGGGCACACACACACACATGGGCATGCAGCGGGTCCATAGCTGGTGGGCATGGGCAGTACACGGTACAACAGCACTTCTGACCGCCTCTTCAGCAGTATTGCAGTCACGGCGTCAGTTTATTACTCTGCCTAACGCCGTGATTGGTTTACATGATAATAATTTGCCGCCTTCATTTCTCTTCAGTGACGGATTTGCATACATGTCGCCTGAGATCATTTAGGAAGCGACGGCACGCTTTCTGTCTTGCGCTGTAGAGCGCGGTGATGTACGCTTTCTTATTGTCATTGACAGGGCATCATCTTAGGACCTTAATGAAAAAGAATGAAGAACAGCGCAGAAAGCACCCCGCCGGGCGCATGATGGTCAGAAGCAAGCCGCGGAGCAACAGAAGAAGGCGGGCCGGTCCAATGAACTGCGTTCTCTTTGCCGTCATGTGGACGGTCAGGTGCGTGTGCATCGCTTAATGCTTCACGTACCGTGACAGATTTCTCAGGCGCTACAGTGCCAACGTGACAGATTAAAGGGGTATTCCCATCTGAGACTTTCCTGGCATGTCCACAAGATATGCCATGGAAGTCTGATAGTTGCGAGTCCCACGTCTCAGGCTCGTACCCACCTCTAGGTTTGGCATCCCTGACCTCCTGCCCGGCTGGATGGTGGCGCCTGGGGGTGGCGAGGACTTACGGAAACAGCCGAGCGGACGAGCTATGCCCTTTCCGTTAGTCTGGAAGTAAGATGGCAAGCAAGGTGTGATGCTCTGGGCAATGTTCAGCCTATAAACCTTGGGTCCTGGCATTTATGTGGATGTAACCTTGACACATACCCCTCCTTAAAGGGGTTTTACCATTACTTAAAATTGCTTCACAGCCACTCTGCCATTCCTGGTTGCTGTTGAGCAGGATGTGTGACTGCTGCAGCCAATCACCGGCTATAGGAGGTCACTGCTGTGGCGATTGACTAGCTCCAATAGTCACAGGTGCTGGTCAGTAGGAAGTAGAGAGTGGCTGGGAGGTAATTTACAGTGGTGGAAAAACCCCTTGAAATGTTTTTGCAGCCCAGGTTCACCCTTCATGGCATGAAATATAGTAAAACGGGCATTGCTTTTAAAGGATCCAGCAACATGGCAGCTGGCTACTTGATATTTGCCTATATGTGTGACCTTTCAGCCCTCGCTCATGGGGCCCGACGACTATGGGCCGAAACATCACACCTAGAATTGAAGTATCTGTATTTTTTCAAAAAATGTGTTGGAGTGCTGGCTATTTTTATGTTTTTGATCAAGGAGACACAGAGTTGGTGTTACAGAGCCTTCCTTCCTTCCTTCCTTCCCTGTATAAATATTGGTCCATGCAGACAGAATAGCTTCTTGCAGTTGTGGCAAATTACATGGCGGTGCTGGGAACAGCTGACTCGAAGAATTCATGGATTTATGCTGCTTGTGCCAAATTCTGGCCTTTCCATCAGTGTGGCACAACAGAGCAGGGTTCCTCGTATGCCGTGAACTGAGTTAAGAAAACGGCATGTGACTGGGGACAGGCATAGGAAGGGTTAAGAAAAGCGAGCTTAGAGGGGGTGGATCTAGGACAGGAAGCGAAGAGGGAGGGGAGCGGAAGTAGATCAGAGAGGAGACACACGAGGAGAAGAAGGAAGATAGGAGATGAGAAGACGTACAGGGAAAGTAAGGCGAAAGAAAGCAAGGAAGACAGACTGTGAAATAAGAGGAGCCGAAGAGCAGGAGAGGCTTACAGAAAGGGTGCAGCGTGCGAGTCAGGAGCTGCAAGCAGGAAGAAGGAGACAGAGCGGTCACGCCATCGGAAAGGAGAAGCCCCAAGATGGAGGACCTACGGGAGAGGATCCAGTAAGCGGTACAGCAGGACGGCACCGGGTGGCTTGAGGAGCTGCTCGCTAGCTGTCGCTCGGGATCGGAGTCCGGGATGCCAGCGGAGCCGGCGGCACAGGAGCCAGCAACCGGGAGCAAAGAGAGGCGGCCGGAAGATCAGTCGGGGAGGCGAAAGGCCGTGGAGAGCAGAGCGCGCCGGGAGGAAAATGGCGCCAATTTCAAACAGCGCAGCGGGAAGAACGCCCACGGAGGACGTGCGGTCACCACCAACCGGGAGTCCGCGACAAGAGGGAGGACATCCGGCAGCAGCGCGGGCATCCTCCGATCCAGCAGAGCAGTGCATGGCAGCGCGCAGGAAGGCCGAAGCGCGGTCACTACCAATCGGTAGTCCGCGGCAAGGAGGAAGGTGCACGGCAGCATCACGGGCATGCTCCGGCCCAGCAGATCAGCGCGCTACTGGGCGCACGACAGCTGAGGGGCGGTCACCACCGGCCGGTGGTCCGCGGGAGTGGGGAAGAGGAACGGCAGCGGGTAGGGCATGCTCCGGACCGTCGGATCTGCGCGTGGCTAGGCGCACGATTGCCAATCCCAGCATTGTGGATGTACAAAGAGGAAGGAGAGAAGCAAGTGGACGCATACAGCATGGCTGCAGACACACCCAAGATGGCGGCGGTACCAGTCAACGGCTACAGGTAGAGGCGAGGGGGGAGGGGAGTAGTGCGCTGGCGAGGTTAGCGGCCGGGGGCCAGGGCTCCGTGGGACATAGCCGCAGCTTAGAAGCAGGAGGACAGTATAGCGCAGCCACTAGCACGGCAAGCAGCAGTGGCTGTAGATCAGCTAGCATGCACGGCAGCGACGGGGGTAGAGGGTATAGAATGGAGGATAACGGTAGCATGTTTTCGGACCGCACCCCCGAAAGAGCCCAGGTCCTTTGCGCCAGCAACCACCTTTGCCTGTAGGGTCCTGGCAGTCCGGCCCATCAGCAGCACCCCCTTCCCGCCCTTCACCACATATCCCCCCATAGCGGGCACAGCAATCAGGGGGTGCGCATGAGCATCCGCTCGCAGCAGCCAGACATCAGGGTCCAAAGCTCACATAGGCGTTGCTACGTTAATCCGCGTTTTGTGCGGGCCCTCTCTCCTGCGGGGGGAGAGTCGTCTTATAGTAATGTCAGTCGCACCAGCAGCAATAGGCAAGGTCAGGGCGCCAAGCGCAGACAGAGGGAGAGAGCGCTACCAGCGCAAGCGGGATAGTGAGCGGGGTAGGCTAGTGGCGGAGGCCAGCAGTGGGAGAGTTAGGGCAAGCAGAGAGAGCGAGGGCGACAGGTACATTGGTCCGGAGCAGCGGCACCAGCCGGAAACCTACCGCCACCCAGTGTTATCGCCAGCAACCCGTACAACCAGGGATTCCATACGCCCCACAAGGCGGGATGTTTCGCAAGAACGGCTGGAACTGGGTCACCTTGGAACAGAACAAAGGAGGAGGGCTCGAGAGGCTCCGCACGCGTCCGTTCGGCAGCCCTCGCCCGGCAGGAGCCCAGGAGGAGGGCCGGCAGGGACCACGCCCTTGGCATCACCGGAGGTCGGTCAAGCCGGTGAGTCTAACTATTTAAATGCGTGGAAAAATGTTATGGATCCCGCTAAGGCGGCTGATAGCAGTGATTTGGTTAATGTTTTGAAATCGCTGTTGAGCAAAGTGAAGTGCGTGGGCCCACCTGTGAAAAATGATGCTGGATCGGAGGATTTACTGGAGAAAATTCGGTGAATGCTCAACAGCCGGTGGAAATGATGTGGTGTTGGTGTTAAAATCGCTGTTGAGCAAGATGGATCAAAAGGATGTGTTGTCAGCATCCTGTGGATCCCCAGGGGGCTCGGGCCCGCCTGCGGGGCAGGAGGGTGAATGCTCAACAGCCGGTGGAAATGATTTGGCGTTGGTGTTAAAGTCGCTGTTGAGCAAGATGGATCAAAAAGGATGTGTTTGTCGGTGTCCTGTGGATCCCCAGGGTGCTCGGGCCCGCCTGCGGGGCAGGAGGGTGGATGTTCAACAGCCGGTGGTGATGTGGACCCTCTAGAAAGGTTACAATATGCTGACTCATGGTTTTGCGGTGTTGCCCCGTTAGGGGTCGGTGTGTCAGAGGAGTTACTGGATAAGATTCGCAAAGGTGTTCATGTCGATATTTGGTCCTTGCTATCGGCGGACCATGTGATGGTGGATAAGGAGCGAATATCGGAGCGCGGCGCGGACAAGAAGCCGAAAGTCGCCAAGACGTTTGGCAATTGGTTGCAGGCGTTTTGGTGCTGGCATATATTACAGGTCAGCATCAGTCGGAAAAAGGCCCAGAGCTGTTAGTGTATCTTAATACGATATTCAGCGCGTATAAATTGCACGGAGGCACTGCATGGTGGCCGCTATGACGAAGACTTTCGGCGTCGAGTTTCGGGTATCGGTCATATAAGTTGGGCGTCACAGCTATTGACGTTTGGTTACAACTTATTTTAGCTCAGCGTCCGCAAAAAACGACTTTTCAAGGGGGTTTACAGCCCCCTGTGAAAGTTTCAGACATGAGTGTTTTGTCTGTGTGGGCCAGCATGCCGCGGTACGGTGTTTTAGGAAGAAGAGACAAGCAGTCGCCGGGGGCGGTGTCAGCGGAACACCGAACCCCGGTGAGAAGCAAACACCTCTTCCAGAGGCTCGACAAGTACCACAGGAAGGAGGAGGCAAAAAATCCTTAGACAAGGTTTTTCCGACGGTTTCGTTATCCCGTTTATGTTTCAGCCCGCCTCCACGATGTGCCCAAATTTAAAATCAGCGACGGAAGGAGCAAGCGTCAGTAGTTTACGCGTCTTTTGACCAGGCAGTGTTACTAGTCAGAACGGCTGGTAAGCGGGCTCAGTTAGCAAAAGCGGATATCGAGTCGTTTTTTTCCGGCTGCTTCCAATTCACCCTGAGTGTTTTCATCTGCTGGGGTGCGAAATAGACAACCAATTTTCTTCGATATGTGCCTACCGATGGGTTGTTCTATTTTATGTTATTACTTGGAGCTGTTAAGCTCCTTCCTGGAATGGATGCTCAAGTACAAGACGGGCTTCACATCGGTTACGCATTATCTAGATGATTGTCTGTTCTTGGGAATGGAGTCATCGGGCTCGTGCGGGTTTTTTGTTGCACACTTCCCAGACACTGACGAAAAAAGCAGGGGTCCCATTGTCTGAAGAGTAGACTAGGGGACCTGTAAGCAGGCTTACATTTCTGGGGATCGAGATCGACACCGAGGAAATGGTATTCAGGTTGCCGGCAGATAAAATAGCTCGCCTGCGACAAACGGTAAAAGACGTTGCGAGTTGTAAGAAGGCCACGCTGCGCCAGGTCCAGGTCCTGATGGTTTTGTTAAACTTTGCCTGCAAAGTGATACACATGGGCCGCGTTTTTTTCCAGAAGGCTATCGCTGGTGACGGTGGGAGTAAAGGAGCCTAACCATTTTGCGAGGATCACGCAGGGAATTGGTGGTGATCTGCATATCTGGAGAATCTTTCTGGGATCTTTCAAGGGGCAAGTGGTGTGCTCCAAGGAGGAGTGGTCGGGACCCGAACGCTGCTTGTTTGCTGACGCAGCAGGGTCGGCCGGTTTTTGGTGCAATTTTCCGGAACCACTGGTGCGGGGAACCCTGGCCAGTATCCTGGATGCAAAAAACAATGGAAGAAAAACATTACGCTTTTGTAGTTTTTTCCCGTGGGTGGCTGCTCCGGAGTTATGGGGTGAAGAGCTCCAGGACCATAAGTTGTGTTTCTGGTCCGATAATGTTTCGGTGGTGCAAATTGTTAACAGGCAGTCCTCGGCTTCCCTGCCGGTGTGGGCGCTGCTGAAGCACGTGGTGTTACGAGGTTTGCAACGAAATATATATCCACGAGCAAAACACGCACCGGGTTATAGAAATCTAGCAGCTGACGCACTCTCTCGTTCGCAGATGGAGCGGTTCAGGGAGCGGCACCCGCAGGCGGACGCCGAGGGGGTATGCTGCCCGCATTTCTTGTGGAATCTGGCAGAGCAGAGTTGCTGAAGCTAGTCGAGACATCTTGGCGGTTGGTACCCGGAAAAATTACAACGCGGTTTGGCAAAATGGTTGATTCTTGCCTGGGTTGCATGGCCAGGGGCGATAAGGCCCGTTCGGCAACGCTGGATATGTTAGCGTCATTGTGGAAAAAACGGTCGTCGGTTGATGCAGTTATAAAGCACCTGGCGGGTGTAGCGTTTTTATTGAAATTGCATGGTTTCGAGGATATTACAAAAGAATTAGTTTTTCGCCAGATCGTGCGGGGTTGGAAAAAAGAGAAGGTCCGGGCGGACGATCGACGCCCGATCACCTATCCAGTGCTGAGCAAGTTGTTAGATACGTTAGAAAACACGTGCTTGAACGGTTCGGAAACGTTGTTGTTTAGGTCGGCCTTTTTGCACGCGTTTTTTGCGGCCTTGAGGATTGGAGAGCTTGTTCCCGCCAGTAAGTTTAAGGTGGGTGGGCTACTTTGGAATGATGTGATCGTGGTCGACGGGTTGTTACGCGTGAGGATAAGGAAATCGAAGACCGATGTGTACTTGGAGTGGGTGACTATCAGCCGGCTGGGCTCACAGTGGTGCCCGGTCGATACGGTGGTACATTACATGGCTACAAGGACCCCCGGTGAGCAATTTTTGGTCCATTCTTCAGGCCTCCCTCTCACTCAATTTTCGGCGGTGTTAAGAGCGGCGTTAAGGTCAGCGGGTTTGGAACCGGCGGAATTCGCGACTCACTCCTTTAGAATTGGGGCTGCCACATCGGCGGATGCGGGTTGTATGCATGAAGAAGGTTTAAAAAGACTGGGTAGATGGAAATCCAAAGCATATAAAATGTACGTGAGACCCGACCTGATAGTGGGGGGATGTTAGTCACTAGTTTCCTCAGCGTTTTGTTTCCTCAGCGGTTTTTGTTGTTATGTTTGTGCTAGTTCGGGTTTTTTGCCCTGGTATTCCCCTTTTTGTTTTTTTCTCAGCCGCGGAGCCATGGTAGGTGTGCATCGTGGGTCACTCTTACGCTTATGGGGCACATAAGAGGGCAGCGGTGCGCCCATTGGGAGTGGACTTGGGCGTGACCGGAACATCCGTAACCTGGCATGGAGTACGGGGGCTAGTATGGCGCGGCATGTGAAAACTCGTAACGGACATATCCAGGCGTAACCCCCGGAGAGTGGTTTTGGTTGTGCACGCTGGGGGGAATGATCTGGGGAAGATGAAGACGCGCGACCTGTTGGTTATTATGAAGCAGGACATTTTGTGTTTCCGCGAATGCTTTCAAGGATTTATTATCGTTTGGTCGGACATGGTCGCGCGGAGACACTGGAGAGGAGCGAGAAATTTGGAAGCAATAGATAGAGCAATGGAGGGGCAGTGAGGGAGGACGGGGTCCACCTCAATGATGTAGGGTTGGATACTTTTTTATCCGGCTTGCAGGACGGTGTAGAGGCAGCTCTATCTAGGGTTGGTGGGGTGGGGACGGAATGAGCCGCAGTAACGCGGCACATCCCGTGTGGCCCGGAATTTGTCCATGCTGGTTAGGGAATAGAGGAAGGTTTGCAAGCTGAAGGACCGGGGCTTAGAAACGTCCTCGGAGGACGGTTTACGGGCTGATAAAGTTAATCTGCGGACAGCATAGATAGGTCTTGATCGTTAAAAGTTATTATTAAGGTTGTTTTTATTAATAAAGCTGTGGCCTACCCCACGTTTTATACAGCAAGAAGGTGTAGACATTCGTTATTTATTAGGTAAGTGAGCTGGTAAGTAAGTTAATGTCCCCAGTCCCTGTAAACCCAATATTTTTTCACTGCTCGGCGATCCCATTTTTGCCTTCTTTTGTTCGCCGGAGTCTCTCTTGCTTTCTAGTTTCTCTTAGACACAATAGGACATAAGCCAGTTATTTGCTGTTACGGCCTGTCCGTGCTGAGGAACGGGGAGTTGTGCCTTGGGCCATTTAGTTGGAGCCCCACAGGCGTTTGATTGGTTTGCTGTTTGATGGACTGTGTGCGGCCGGGTGGTGGGAAGTATCTGGACAGCCTCCTCCGGCCCCTTCTATGGAGGATCCCCTTTGGCTGAGTGTTCTTCCTGGAAGACGCCATTGTGGGTGTACTCTGGACAGGGCTGCAGGAGGAGAGCCCAGAAGTTGTGAGTTTTTGAAATGCGGGCCCTGCCTAGTCCTGCGGCCATGACAAGGCCTTGTGGGAAGTGGCTGAGAATGGTGGTTGTAATATGGCCGGGCAGTGAAAATTGTGGATGTAGGAACATTGTGAGTGCAGTTTTTGGTGCTGTTCCCCGGGGTGAAGTGTGTAATTTCCATCCAGGGAAGCTGAAATGGTGAAAGGTCAGCCGCTGGCTGTAATAATGCGGCTGACCGTTGGGTGTATAGTAGAGGCCGGCGCTGCATTGTGGCCTGCTCTATTCAAATGCCAACTGATTCCATGTGCCTGGCTGCTAGTTTAGTGGTTAGAGCACACGTCCGGGGTCGCAGACGGTTCCAGATCAATTACCTGCACCTCATTTGTGGACACCACTTCTTTTTTTTTTACAATTTCATAATTTTTTTAAAATCCACCCAAAGTAAACACAAACCTTTTACCTGCTTTTACTTCCATGTTTAATGATAAACGGGCACACACACACACATGGGCATGCAGCGGGTCCATAGCTGGTGGGCATGGGCAGTACACGGTACAACAGCACTTCTGACCGCCTCTTCAGCAGTATTGCAGTCACGGCATCAGTTTATTACTCTGCCTAACGCCGTGATTGGTTTACATGATAATAATTTGCCGCCTTCATTTCTCTTCAATGACGGATTTGCATACATGTCGCCTGAGATCATTTAGGAAGCGACGGCACGCTTTCTGTCTTGCGCTGTAGAGCGCGGTGATGTACGCTTGTAAATTGGCTTTCCTATTGTCATTGACAGGGCATCATCTTAGGACCTTAATGAAAAAGAATGAAGAACAGCGCAGAAAGCACCCCGCCGGGCGCGTGACGGTCAGAAGCAAGCCGCGGAGCAACAGAAGAAGGCGGGCCGCTCCAATGAACTGCGTTCTCTTTGCCGTCATGTGGACGGTCAGGTGCGTGTGCATCGCTTAATGCTTCACGTACCGTGACAGATTTCTCAGGCGCTACAGTGCCAACGTGATAGATTAAAGGGGTATTCCCATCTGAGACTTTCCTGGCATGTCCACAAGATATGCCATGGAAGTCTGATAGTTGCGAGTCCCACGTCTCAGGCTTGTACCCACCTCTAGTTTTGGCATCCCTGACCTCCTGCCCGGCTGGATGGTGGCGCCTGGGGGTGGCGAGGACTTACGGAAACAGCCGATCGGACGAGCTATGCTCTTTCCATAAGTCTGGAAGTCAGTTGGCAAGCAAGGTGTGATGCTCTGGGCAATGTTCAGCCAGGTCCTGGCATTTATGTGGATGTAACCTTGACACGTACCCCTCCTTAAAGGGGTTTTCCCATTACTTAAAATTGCTTCACTGCCACTCTGCCCTTCCTGGTTGCTGTTGAGCAGGATGTGTGACTGCTGCAGCCAATCACCGGCTATAGGAGGTCACTGCTGTGGCGATTGACTAGCTCCAATAGTCACAGGTGCTGGTCAGTAGGAAGTACAGAGTGGCTGAGAGGCAATTTACAGTGGTGGAAAAACCCCTTGAAATGTTTTTGCAGCCCAGGTTCACCCTTCATGGCATGAAACATAGTAAAACTGGCGTCGCTGTAAAGAATTCAGCAAAAAAGGAGCTCGCTACTCAATATATGCGTATATGTGGAACGTTTCAGCCCTCGCTCATGGGGCCCGACGACTGTTGAAGCGCTGGCTATTTTTACGTTTTTGATCAAGGGGACGCAGAGTTGGGGTAGCAGAGACTTCTGCGCGGCCTGGTGGTGGGAAGTATTTGAACAGCCTCCTCCGGCCCCTTCTGCAGAGGATCCCCTTTGGCTGAGTGTTCTTCCTGGAAAATAGGTTCCTTTAGAAGCTTTCACATGGAGAATTGTTAGACGTGCTGATACAAAGATAGAACATGCGAGTAAAAACTCGCATGTCGGCTCTGAGGTGCGCGCAAAGATAGGACATGTCCTGTCTATGCTGCATGTTTTCCATAGGCTCCTATAGGAGCCTTGAAAGCAAGCAGCACGCTCCTTGGACCGTGTGAACGGGCAACTTCATGGAGCTTGAAGTCATACGTTCACACGATCTTTTCAGAACTATAGCAGCGCTGTTTTCGTGCTGATTAGCAGCACGAAAATAGCCCTCGTCTGAACGAGGCCTAAAAATGCTTCCTTTAAAATAATTATGTATTCTGTAAACAATTCTGTACTGTTCATGGGGCAGGGAGGTCAGAAATGTTTTCCGGGTCATGTAGAGGTTAAGCAGGTTTCAGATCAGTTAAGTGACTTAAAGTCTTTCAGATCACTGAGGATCACAGACAAATGTTTTCACACAGAAACTGTAACATTTATACTCTTTTGTCACCTGTAATACCGTATTAACAGGCGACAATACCGCTAATGAAAACAAAACCATTCAAATCTATAGTCTTCTTTTGTGCCGTTATGTGACCTTGATGCCCATGTAAAGAAGGTCTTATGTGTATATACTGAGGAGAATCTACCTTAGGTGAACTGGAGTGTCCTCAGTATATACACAGAGAGGTGAGTTGGAGTCTCCGCAGTATATACACAGAGAGGTGAGCTGGGTTTTCCTCAGTATATGTACCTAAAGGTGAGCTGGAGTCTCCTCAGTATATACACATAGAGGTGAGCTGGGTTTTTCTCAGTATATACACAGAGAGGTGAGCTGGAGTCTCCTCAGTATATACACAGTGAGGTCAGCTGGAGTCTCCGCAGTATACACACAGAGAGGTGAGCTGGAGTCTCCGCAGTATATACACAGAGAGGTGAGCTGGGTTTTCCTCAGTATATGTACCTAAAGGTGAGCTGGAGTCGCCTCAGTATATACACATAGAGGTGAGCTGGGTTTTTCTCAGTATATACACAGAGAGGTGAGCTGGAGTCTCCTCAGTATATACACAGTGAGGTCAGCTGGAGTCTCCGCAGTATACACACAGAGAGGTGAGCTGGAGTCTCCGCAGTATATATGCAGAGAGGTGAGCTGGAGTTTCCGCAGCATATACACAGAGAGGTGAGCTGCAGTCCCCGCAGTATACACACAGAGAGGTGAGCTGGAGTCTCCGCAGTATATACACAGAGAGGTGAGCTGAAGTCTCCGCAGCATATACACAGAGAGGTGAGCTGCAGTCTCAGCAGTATACACACAGAGAGGTGAGCTGGAGTCTCCGCAGTATATACACAGAGAGGTGAGCTGAAGTCTCCGCAGCATATACACAGAGAGGTGAGCTGGAGTCTCCGCAGTATATACACAGAGAGGTGAGCCGGAGTCTCCTCAGTATATACACATAGAGGTGAGCTGGAGCCTCCACAGTGTATATATATATATATATATATATATATATATATATATATAAGGTGAGCTGGGTTTTCCTCAGTATATACATATATAAGGTGAGCTGGGTTTTCCTCAGTATATACATAAAAAGGTGAGCTGGAGTCTCCTCAGTATATACACAGAGAGGGGAGCTGGAGTCTCCTCAGTATATACACAGAGAGGGGAGCTGGAGTCTCCTCAGTATATACACAGAGAGGGGAGCTGGAGTCTCCTCAGTATATACACAGAGAGGGGCGCTGGAGTCTCCTCAGTATATACACAGAGAGGGGAGCTGGAGTCTCCTCAGTATATACACAGAGAGGGGAGCTGGAGTCTCCTCAGTATATACACAGAGAGGGGAGCTGGAGTCTCCTCAGTATATACACAGAGAGGGGAGCTGGAGTCTCCTCAGTATATACACAGAGAGGGGAGCTGGAGTCTCCTCAGTATATACACAGAGAGGGGAGCTGGAGTCTCCTCAGTATATACACAGAGAGGGGAGCTGGAGTCTCCTCTGTATATACACAGAGAGGGGAGCTGGAGTCTCCGCAGTATATACACAGAGAGGGGAGCTGGAGTCTCCTCAGTATATACACAGAGAGGTGAGCTGGAGTCTCCTCAGTATATACACAGAGAGGTGAGCTGGAGTCTCCTCAGTATATGCACAGAGAGGTGAGCTGGAGTCTCCTCAGTATATGCACAGAGAGGTGAGCTGGAGTCTCCTCAGTATATGCACAGAGAGGGGAGCTGGAGTCTCCTCAGTAAATACACAGAGAGGTGAGCTGGAGTCTCCTCAGTATATACACAGAGAGGTGAGCTGGAGTCTCCTCAGTATATACACAGAGAGGTGAGCTGGAGTCTCCTCAGTATATACACAGAGAGGTGAGCTGGAGTCTCCTCAGTATATACACAGAGAGGTGAGCTGGAGTCTCCTCAGTATATACACAGAGAGGTGAGCTGGAGTCTCCTCAGTATATACACAGAGAGGTGAGCTGGAGTCTCCTCAGTATATACACAGAGAGGTGAGCTGGAGTCTTCTCAGTATATACACAGAGAGGTGAGCTGGAGTCTTCTCAGTATATACACAGAGAGGTGAGCTGGAGTCTCCTCAGTATATACACAGAGAGGTGAGCTGGAGTCTCCTCAGTATATACACAGAGAGGTGAGCTGGAGTCTCCGCAGTATATACACAGAGAGGTGAGCTGGAGTCTCCTCAGTATATACACAGTGAGGTCAGCTGGAGGATTCTCAGTATATACACATAGAGGTGAGCTGAAGCCTCCACAGAATATACACATACAGGTGAGCTGGGTTTTCCCAAGTATATGCACATAAAGGTGAGCTGGGTTTTTTTCAGTATATACACAGAGAGGTGAGCTGGAGTCTCCTCAGTATATACACATAGAGGAGAGCTGGAGTCTCCTCAGTATATGCACAGAGAGGTGAGCTGGAGTCTCCTCCGTATATACACATAGAGGTGAGCTGCAGTCTCCTCAGTATATACAGAGAGGGGAGCTGGAGTTTCCTCAGTATATACACATACAGGTGAGGTAGATACTCCTCAGTAGATACACATAGAGGTGAGGTAGATTCTCCTCAGTATATACACACAGAGGTAAGGTAGATTCTCCTCAGTATATACACATAGAGGTAAGGTAGATTCTCCTCAGTATATACACATAGAGGTAAGGTAGATTCTCCTCAGTATATACACATAGAGGTCAGGTAGATTCTCCTCCGTATATACACATAGAGGTGAACTGGGTTTTACTCAGTATATACACATGGAGGTGAGCTGGAGTCTTCTCAGTATATACACAGAGAGTTGAGCTGGATGCTCCTCGGCATGTACACAGAGAGGTGAGGTAGATCAAGTTGTGACCCCTTTTTTTTTCCCTATTTACATACCGAATTTTCAAGATTCGCGTTTTGATTGCAAATTATCGCACCTGGACAATGAATTTCTCAAAAAGTCCCGATTAGTACACCTTCACGAACTAAAGGTAGTATGAGTGCAAAAGATAATTTCCCTAGGCTTTATGCTTTCTAAGGAAAGCACTATCTCGTGTATCGTGGCTTTTCACAGATTTTCACACTTAGAATTGAATAATCAAGTTGTGACCCCTTTACTTTTCCTATTTAGGACCTAAAGAATGGTTGTGCCAAATTTCATGTTTGTACGACACTGGGAAGTTAGAGAATTAGTGGCGAGTCAGTGAGTGAGTCAGTCAATGAGTGAGCCATTGCGTGAGGGCTTTTATATATAAATAATCATTGAGGTTGAATGCTGGCATTTTACTAAATATCACCAAGTAGCCCTGACCTTATACTTGCACTGTCTGGGGAGAGAATTGTATTGAGAGAATATTTGACTCCGGACACGTGAATGTAGCAGGGAGTCTACATATTACCTGCACTGCACTCCACAGTATGTCCACAAGATGGCAGGCTAATACAATAGAGGCTAGTAAAAACAATATAAAGCTGTCATATAAATACACAGAAACGTGTACTGTACATAGAAAAAAAAAAAGAAAATCAAACCGGGGGATTCTTTCAGTGCTGGTTCACACCACCAACCACAACCTTCTGGTACTTGTGTTCTCCTTCATTCCTATTATTTGGAAAGAAAGATAACTTGATCCCTCTTTACTGACTTTGAGCCAGGGGCGTAACTATAGGGGATGCGGTTGCACCCGGGCCCAGGAGCCTTAGGGGGCCCATAAGGCCTCTCTTCTCCATATAGGGAACCTAGTACTATAAGTAAAGCATTATAGTTGGGGGCCCTGTTACAGGTTTTGCATCTGGGCCCGGGAGCTTCAAGTTACGCCTCTGCTTTGAGCTATTGCTATGGAGTGAGTGGTCTGCACAGGTTTATACCATGGGGCAGGGGAATGAGGCCAACCTGAGCAGTGATGCGGCAGAGGCTACTTGCATGATACAGTATGTACTTCCTTGTAAACAAATACAGATTATTATTCTGTCTGCTGTTTGTTTCCCTTGTGTGCTATTAGATCTTTGTATCCACTCGAATACACTTTGCATATATTTGTATACGAGCGGTGGTTCGAGAAACAGAAAGTTTATACTTGATGCAAAAGTACAAAATTTTCAGAATAGTTTGTGGGTCCAATAATCAAAAAATAGTAAATAAATATTACAAGTTTACAGCAATCAGAAATAGAAACAAATATTGTAAGGATGGCTACGCGTGCAAAATGCATGCGTGCCAGTGGACATGAGGCCTAAAGCCCCATTTACATGGGACGAATATCGCTCAAAATTCGCTCAAGCGATGTCTTTTGAGCAATTATCGTTGCGTGTAAATGCCACCATCGTTAGCTTTTCGGCAGAACGATGATTTTATGTTGGGTTTAAAATGCATCATTCGGCCGGACAGCTGATAGCAGGGACCGTACACTGTGATTCTCCTTGTGAGCGCAGATAACATTGTTTTTAGCTACAGTCCCACTGCAAAACAAAGGTGCTGTATGCAGATAACAGACCACCTGCTTTTATATGCCTACAGCGAAGGGAGGCTCATTTACATGCAAATGAAGCTAATAAGCTACTAATGGGCATTAGTGCCCATTAGTAGCTTATGCAAAATGATTGCTCAAACTGTCCTTCTCCCTATCTGTTGAGCAAATTTTGAGCGATCATCTTTGTGTGTAAATGGGCCTAAGGCCCTGTCCATGTGCGGATTTTAATTATAAAATCTGCGCTTATCTCCTGCGCGGGAGATCCGCAGCTCTAGAAGCCCATAGGGATGTATTAGCATCTGCAGGGCAATTAAAAGCACTCAGATGTGGGTTTTTTTTTCCCCCGGTTTGCACACGCGGGAAGAAATTGTAGTTAATGGAAGCCGTGATATTTGTGGCACAGCCACAGCTGTCATTGTGGCGGATCCGCAGGAAAGCAGGACATAAAAAAAAAAAAGCACTGCACATGCATCTGGCACATTGCTGGCACATCTGGATGCATCTGCCGTGCAGAAGAAAAAGGATCCGTTCGGCGCAGTGTAGATCCGTGCTGCAGCTGGAGAGGTAAGAAAGCCCTTTTTTTCTCCTAATGTCCGCGGGCCCGGCTGGCTGGATTCTGCTGTGGGATTCAGCAGTGGAACCATGCATGCAAGTGGGCATTGGGGCTTAAGTGTAAGTGCAAAAAACAATCACAGAAAAATGGCTGTTACTTACTGACTGAGGAGTGCATATAGATGCATCCTCCTCTCACCATGCAGGTAGCTGACTACCAAATGGAGGAGCCAATAACACCTGTGAGGGCACCGGTAAGACAACCATTCACACGGCCTCCTGATAATGAGGGGGGTGGCTGCTTGGTGTACACTTCATGTATCTTGGCCAACATCCAACCAATGCCTTGCATTTATTATCTATCATTCACATGCAGTGTGGCATTAAGACTCCAGGGGGAGCCCAGGGTGGCAGTACCAATGTGGTTCACTGATGGATATGCAGGCCCCCCCCTCCGAATTATCATGGCGTCATTAATAGGTTGCTGGTCTGCATGGTGAACTACATTAATAAGAATGGTCTGGCACCCTGTATCCACTATGTGTGGTAGTGAACGCCAAGCACCCACCCCCCTCATTATCAGGAGGCAGTGTGAGTGGCTGTCTCATCGGTGTCCTGCACAGGTGTTATTGGCTCCTCCATTTGGTAGTCAGCTACCTGCATGGTGAGAGGAGGATGCATCTATATGCACTCCTCAGTCAGTAAGTAACGGCCATTTTTCTGTGATTGTTTTTAATTCTTGATTTCCCCTTCTGTGATGCATAAGTGCAAAAAACAGTTTATAATTATGAACAGAATGCAAATGCTGTATAAACAATACTTTTCTAAAACACCCCATATTTACTCTCTTGTGCAGGAATAAACACTAAACAGCCCACTCACCTTCCCCCTAAACCCTTTCCAATCCACTGTCTGACGTCTGAAGACATTCTGATTGAAGGCTATGCAGCTTTGATGTCAGAAGACGTCCGGCAGGGTATTCTTACTGTATATTACTGACTACTCTGTTGTCAGGGGGCCTCTCCAGCATGTCCCATACCGCAGTACTGGGTCTTGCCAGCAGATGGTGCCATTGTATAATGGCAGAAAGAGAAAGAGCCCCCTTGGGAAACCTGAATCCAAAATTGGATTGCAAAGGGTTAATATTATGGAGGGTTTGTGAGTGGCTATTCTTCAGGGCATTGCTGCTCCTGTGCCCAGGTCACATTCTAAAGTTCCCACTTTCAAAAAAACATAACTTTTTTTATTTTCCCAGCGACGTAGCAACATGGTGGCTTGTTTTTCGTGGGACAAGTTGTATTTTTTAATTATACCGTTTAACATAACATATAAATAGAGATGAGCGAGCGTACTCGGCCACGCCCCTTTTTCGCCCGAGCGCCGCAATTTTCGAGTACTTCTGTACTCGGGCGAAAAGATTCAGGGGGCGCCGTGGGTGAGTGGGGGGTTGCAGCGGGGAGTGGGGGGGGGGAGAGAGAGAGAGGGCTCCCCCCTGTTCCCCGCTGTTACCCCCCCGTGCCACCACGCCTCCCCCGGCGCCCCCCGAATCTTTTCACCCGAGTACTGAAGTACTCGAAAATCGCGGTGCTCGATCGAGTAAATACTCGAAACGAGTATACTCGCTCATCTCTACATATAAAGTATTCATAAACTTTTCAAATTTCAGAGAGGGTCGCAAAAATGCAATTGTACAATTTTTATGGTGTTCAGTAAAAATGATATGTTGTATTAATTCTCCTGATTAGTACGATTACAGCGATACCAAATTCATATAGCTTTTTTAAAAATAGTAGTACTTAAAATTACAAACAACTTCCCCCCTCCCTTTTTTAAAAATTGTTTTCTGCTGCCATATTTTGATTCTCATAACTTTTTCTATTTTCTTGGTGTTGGGGCTGTGTGAGGGCTCATTTTTTGCATGGCAACCTGCAGTTTCTAGTGATACCCTTTTGAGGGACAGATTACTTTTTTTTTTTTTTTCCAAATCAAATTTTTATTGTGATTTTAACATATCATGCCAAAGTATCACGATACAAACAAATATCAAAAGCCTATTGAACCAGAGGAGGGACAGATGACTTTTTGATTGAATTTTATAAATTTTTTTTCTTGGAGATGGAGTGACCAAAAAAGTGCAATTCTGCCACTTTTTTTACACCGTTAACCATGCAGGACTAACAATGTGATATTTAAATAAACGGGGTAGATGTAGTGCTACTAATTTTTAGATTTTAACTTTTTTTAAAGTGACCACCGGGAAAATAATTGTATATTTTTTAACATTTTATTTTTATAATAATTAAAAAATCTTTATTTTACAAACTTTTACTTCTTTAGTAGTCCCCATAGCGAGCTTGAACTCACGATTGTTTGATAACTTATACAATAAAAGGGCCCTTTAACACCAGACGACTGTTGGGCGCTTCAGCAACTTCCAGCTGTACCAGCGACAAACACTCCTGTGCTTTCAGAGAGGTGCAATTATCGCTCAGTGAATGGGGGCGGAATGTTGCCTCTGATTGGTCACAGCACTCAGCTAATCAGAGGCAGCGCTTTCAGGAGGCGGGTATTTTTCAATCCCCGGCCAGAAGAACAGCAGTGCAGAAGAGCAGTTTTTTTTTTCTGCAGCTAGGGTTGATTTTCAGGGAAGGGCTTTTATTTAAAGCCCCCCACCCTCTCCCAAAAATCATTGCTGCGGGGGTGGCAGCAGCACTGGCCCCATTGAAAGCAATGGGGTAGCATCCTGCTCCCCTGCCACAGATGTGACAGCTGTGATAGGGAATTCCTTCGTCCTCGCTGGGAGTCCCCTCCTCAGTGAACACTGTGCTATCACAGTGTTCAGTGATGAGGGGACTCCCTGCGGGGATGAAAGAATCCCCTATCACAGCTGTCACAGCTGTGGCAGAGGAGCGCATCTTCTCTCTGTTTTCAGCGGGGCCAGCACTGCTGCCACTGGCTCCATTGACAACAAGGTGAAACCCCTGGATGTGATAGCATCCAGGGGTTTTACATTTTTTTTTGCTTTTGTCATGCGTTTTTTTACACATGTGATGTGCGCTTAAAAATGCTATCCTATCCTTTACAGGTGCGATTTTTTTTTTTTTTGCACGCTTGTAGAAATCAGACATGTGACTGCTTTTATAGGAAACCATTGGTTTTTATAGTCATGATTTTTTAGCGCACCTATACATGTGCTAAAAAAAAATCGCTCGTGTGACTGCACCCTTAGGCTACTTGAACTTGCAACTGATTGATTGCTTATTAGAGATGAGCGAGCATACTCGCTAAGGACAATTGCTCGATCGAGCATTGTCCTTAGCGAGTATCTCCCCGCTCGGCAGAGAAGGTTCGGCTGCCGGCGCGGGTGGCAGTCGAGTTGCGTCAGTCAGCAGGGGGGAGCGGGGGGAAGAGAGGGAGAGAGATATCTCCCCTCCGTTCCTCCCTGCTCTCCCCCGCAGCTCCCAGCCCGCCGCCGACAGCCGAATCTTTGCTCCTGAGCGGGCAGGTACTCGCTAAGGGCAATGCTCGATTGCGCAATTGCCCTTAGCGAGTATACTCGCTCATCTCTATTGCTTATACCATATACTTCAATATTGCAATATATGCTATTTCTGCCAGCGTTCTATTAGAACAAGCCTGTCTTATAAGGCAGAAATGCATGGCAGCCCTGGGAGCCTTCAGAAGGCTCTAGGCTGGTTTGACAACTGAACAGCACCTTGTGATTTCATCACAGGTAGGCCATTCGGGACCACCAAACTTCAATCGGGGCATTTTAAGCGTTTACAGCCATGGTCGGAGTTATCTACAATTGCGACAGGTGAAAGTGGGTGTCAGCTGTCAAAGAGTCTTAATAACTGCCGTGGATGGAGCGGGTTTTGCTCTCGAGCCACTACATACACAGCATATGCTGCAGACTGCTCTAGATGTCCTAACTGCACAGAGTATATAGCTGTAAGTGTGACACAAAGGGGTTCAGTGTACTAAATACCGCATATTTGATGTAATGACACTTACTGTATGGACAGAGTACTGTATGGACATTACTGTATGGACATTACTGTATGGACACTTACTGTATGGACAAAAAGTCAACCTTTATTGAGCAACACGTTTTTTGTTGTTTTTTTCTTCTTTTTTAGGTCCGAGCTTAGTGTGTGAATTATAAATTAAGCTCTATTCACATCTGTATGGGAGGCTCCGTTCAGAGACTCCGACGCAGATCTGGCATGAAATGCGGAACAAAACAGTCGTGAATACAAGACTTTCTCGTCCGGTCAAAATCCTGGAAGGTGCAGGAACGGAACCCATTATAGTCTATGGGGTTTGTGCGGCACAGTTTGGTTCCATTATTAGACGGATCCGTTCATTAAGGCCATTCCGTTTTCCTGCTCTCACAGCAAAGCATGGAATCCCTAGCGTAGATGTGACTTTAGCCTTATTTTAATCTCGGTAATCCTTTATGCACATCAAACATACCAGTGAGGCTTTAGCGTTTACTTTTCGTTATAATTGAGAGCTGTAAGCTGAATGATATTGGCAATATCGCATCTGTCTGCACTCCGTTTTTAAAAAAATCTATACATAACCCAAATCGAAAAGTTTTTATATTGCAGAACAAAATCAAACGTTCTTGCTGAACTACAATAATTGGTATTTTTGCTATCGATATTTTTTTAGTTTAATGGCATCATATATGCGGTATATATTATATTCACAAGTTCTTTAGAATAATCTTTAAAATTAAATAAAAAAAAAAACTTCAGGCACCAACATGAGAAAAAAATAAGTCTGAAAACTTCATATTTCACGTCAAGTCAAAATGTTCTTCCTCTGTAATACTGATGAAAATAGTTCTCATTTTATACTTTGTCCTTTGCAAGCTTCTACCACTGGAAACCATTGAATAAACGGTAGTGGCTGAAAGATGTTATGAAGATACTAATCCTGCTGGTTGTCCTGCTTACTTTGAGCCTTCCAGTCCCCTCTGATTATTGACAGACTTCACCTGTTGATGTTCTGTCTCGCTTGAACTTGCAGTCATTCCCAAAACTCATCATGTAGAATCGGTTGGCAACAGAGGCATAACTTGAAGCTCCTGGGCCCCAATGCAAAACCTGTAACAGGGCCCCTAACTATAATGCTTTATTCATAGTACTGGGCTCCCTATATGGAGAAGAGAGGCCTTATGGGCCCCCTAAGGCTCCTGGGCCCGGGTGCAACCGCATCCCCTATTGTTACGTCAGTGGTTGGCAATGATTTTCCTAGTCTTGCAATCACTCTAGAACCTCTGTGAATTTCTTGTAACACCATTGCAGATACCTGCCAATATGCCACATAACCTCCTTCAGTAGGTCTGTGTTGAGAACACTTTTTTCCTACATATAAATGCTCTTGATGAAAGGCATCCTAGAAATGAATCCCAGAGGATGTTCGTAGTTCTTTGCTCCTTTTGCTTCTTGTCTTATTTTCCAATAACCGTCAAGGTCACATTTAATTTTGCAGCTTAGTCGTCTGCTTCAATATTCATTTATTTGATTTTATGTTTCCTTTTCTTTAGACTTTACTATAGTAAGTTACAATTTCCTTCTTGGGTCCGTTTAGATGATTGAACGGTTCATCTTTGTTTATAAATCCATTCCCATTTTGATGCTCATAGGAGTTGAGGTTGAGAGGGGGTTTACACTTGTGCCAGCTCTTTAGAAGAGTGTTCATTGTCCCTTGGCTGGTGACTCCTAGAAGTTTGTCCGTTTCTTCTGGCTCTGCTGATTTCTCTAATATATGGGAATGCCCCATATTAAAATCTCGATTGATGTTTTCGAAGAATTGTTGAATGCACAATTTTGCGAAGCTTTTGGCGTGTTCTGTGCAAGTCTCGTCAAATAGTTTTCTCTCTATGTCAATGTAGTGAGACCAGTATTTGCTTTTGAGGAAAGCAGCTTGTGTAAAGCAAGGTCGAATGGCTCTCACAAGGAAGGCCAGGAAAGTCATTAGTAAGACGAAGGTCCAGCCAAATGCCTAGAAGAATGAAAAGGGAAAGTAAATTGGTTACATTTTGTTTTTTTGTTTTCTTAGAACTCTTTTATAGATAATTGAAGAACAAAACTATTGCAGCGGGAATATCACTGCTGGGTCAGATAGTAGAGGATGCTTGTGAATTACCTTAAGGACACACAAGCCAAACTCAGCAGCTGCATAGATCCTGGTGGAATCACACAGGCCTCTATATTGCAATCTACTGTAGCGGCATGAAAGGTTTTCTGTAATCTAGCTGTTAATAGTCACAAATTCTGATACAGTTAATAGTCACTATGTCTAATAGTCCAGGACTGCTTTTTGGCACAGAATTCCGAAATTATATGTCATTTATACAAGACTAGAAATATTAGACTAATCAATTCTAAGACTCAAATATCAGTGATAGTTGCTAATTGCATTTTAGCATGTTAGTTTGAACTGTCCTTTTATACTTTTCTATGACCATTCAGGACATTATACAAGCTGGACCTATTTCTATTATATGTACTACCTAATGGATACTGTAAATAGGCCATGACCCTTCACCCTTTCTAATCTGCATAGATCAAATGTCATTTGACCATGTCTGAAAAATTGGGTTAATTAGTCAATGTACTTAGTCTCTTGATATTATCATTACTTGTGTGCTGCTAATAAAAACATAGCTAATCTGCGGCAAAATGCATGTGTTACTCAGGCTTTTGGGTCAGGAGGAGTGTTGTCTCCCCTTAAGGAGGGCACCCAGAAGGTGTGTGGAGACTGCTAGGAGGTAAGTGTGTTGGGAGGGGCATAGTTTATCCCCAAGGAGAGCACCCAGAAGGGGTGTAGGGACACCTAGAAGGTGAGTGAGGAGACTTATAAGACCATGCATGCTCCTCTGGGTAATTTATGCAAATAAGGAAAATGGAACAATACCTCTGCAGCACTACCTATTGGATGGCAGCATTACTTCAAATCAATGTGACATTTTAACAAGTCTTAACTATGATTGAGAATAGGAAACCATGCCAGAAAATCATACACAGACAGCTTTTTCGGGGTGTTTGCCCCTTATTAGTGTGCAGTAGGTTTTTGGCTTAGCTTGTGAGAGGCCCCTCCTGACCCACGTTACAGACCTCTCACCAAATATGCTGGAAACCTACTGTACACTGATTAAGGGGCAAACACCCCGAAACAGCTGTCTATGTATGGTTTTCTGGCTTGGTTTCCTATTTTCGATCATTGTCAAGACTTGTTAAAAAGTCGCATTGATTTGAAGGAATGCTGCCATCTAATAGGTGGCGCTGCAGAGGTATTGTTCCATAAAGGTTTGCATAACCCTTCAAATATCAGATTTTAGGACTATCATTGTAAAACGTGCAAGTAGACACCCTGTAAGGTAGTCAGACTAGTTTTACCCTTTATGTGCATCTAGGACATCACTTCCATTAGATGTTGTTTTACCCCATGCCTTGTTCGTATAAGTTTCCCACTTCAATATTCATGTAACTATAAGGCCAATTTCACATAAGCCGGCGCTTAGTGTAGTCGCTGTCCTCATTGACTATGCGAGGAATAAAGAGATGAATCCACTGCATGCACTAAGTACTGGCTTCCTGGCAAGACAGCGAGGGAACTAGGCGGCAGGTGGGTATAAAAAGCATCCATCTGAACTTGGCGGACTCTGTCGTTGAGCCCATAAACTTGTTTATGGTGTTTATAGGACCTGACAGTTTCCTTTTAAAGGGGTTATCAAGAATTACAAACAGATGGCTGCTTTCTTTCAGGAGCAGTGCCATACATGTCTATTGGCTGTATCTGGTATTGCAATTCAGCCCAATTGATGTAAATCAGGTTGAGCTACAATAACACGCACAGCCTGTGAACAGGTGACACATAAAACAACAATATTTTACTAATTCTGGGCATCTCCTTTCATGAAAATGCAGAAAATACTAAACTGAAGACAGAAATGAAGAAGTAAATTAGATACTTCAATAATAAATGGTTACTTTAAAAAGAATGTGTATGGTACATAGAGAAAAATAAGGCAGTGCATAGGAAGATGGGGACAGTAATACCCCATTTACACTGACAGATGATCGCTCAAAAGTCGCTCAAACGACAGTTTGAGTGACAGTTTTGAGCGATCATCTTTGCATACTTTATAGTAGCTAATTAGCTACTATAGAGATCTGCAGGCACAGCCAGACACCGCCGCGGCCACTAATAGAACAATACAGCTGTTCTGCATGAGCAAACAGCTGTAGTGTTCTCTGTGCTTACAGCCCATGCCCAGCTGTGGATTCATAGCAGGACACAGGCACAGAGAATCTTATCAGTGCAGCTGGCTGATAACAGCCTGCTCCTCTGATAACAGCAAGCTAGAATTCAGCGATCAACGACTCGTGCACAAAAACTGCACGATGTCAGTGAATTTAGACAGAACGGGAATCGCTCAAATGATTATTTTGAGTGATTCTCGTTGTATCTAAATCAGCCTTAACTTCTAGAACAGAAATCTATCTGTTCTGCTCAGAACAAACAAAACCTTTGTTCATACTATATTTGTGGTTTGATGTATACCCCAAATATATAGCCCTGCTGTATGCAGTGCAGTCACATACATCACCCATTGCAAATAATAAGATGCCCTTGTTTTGAAAAGCACAGTCTACTACACTTTTTAATAGTTAAAAAGAGTGCTTACACTGATGTATACCGTCTGAATGTATAAAAAGGCTTTCTTTTAACATATGTTTGTCCCATTTTAGGTTATGGACACATTTTGGGGTTTAGAGTGAACATACAGCACACCACAAATGTGGTTGGAACATGGCCTAAAAATGGCCAGTATCTGTATGTCTCATATAGTAAATATACTCATTGTCAAAAACAATCCACCCTCAGGGTGACTACCCACTACAGTTTGTTTTCACTGTGAAATAAGCAGCGTTTTTTTTTCTGCAGGGGTCTAGGGGACTTGTAATGTTAAAATCGCAATTTACCGCAAAATCGCAATTTTAACATTACAAGCCCCATAGACCCCTGCAGAAAGAAAAACGCTGCAAATTTCGCAGTGAAAAAAAACTGTAGTGGGCAGTCACTCTTGGAAGAGGTTGTCGAAGTTGAATGAAACTTTCTCTGTGTGATTGTAACGTTGATATAAGTGATTACAATATCAGAAGGCAGGCTCTAGTACCCTGTTGTACCGCCTCTAGTTTGTATACAAGATGTGATACAGGTGGGCATGGAGGCTCTAGTACCCTGTTGTACCGCCTCCAGCTTGGATACAAGATGTGATACGAGGGCATGGAGGCTCTAGTACCCTGTTGTACCACCTCTAGCTTAGATACAAGATGTGCTACAGGTGGGCATGGGGGCTCTACTACCCTGTTGTACTGCCTCTAGCTTGGATACAAGATGTAATACGGGCAGGCATGGAGGCTCTAGTACCCTGCTGTATCACCTCTAGCTTGGATACAAGATGTAATACGGGCAGGCATGGAGGCTCTAGTACCCTGTTGTATCACCTCTAGCTTGGATACAAGATGTGACACAGGTGGGCATGGAGTCGCTAGTACCCTGTTGTACCACCTCTAGCTTGGATACAAGATGCGATACGGGTGGGCATAGAGGTTCTAGTACCTTCTTGTACCGCCCCTAGCTTGGATATAAGATGTAATACTGGCAGGCATGAAGGCTCTAGTACCCTGTTGTTCTGCCTCTAGCTTGGATACAAGATGTGATACGGGGGGCATGAAGGCTCTAGTACCCTGTTATACTGCCTCTAGCTTGGATACAAGATGTGATACTGGAAGGCATGGAGGCTCTAGTACCCTGTTGTACCACCTCTAGCTTAGATACAAGATGTGATACAGGTGGGTATGGAGGCTCTAGTACCCTGTTGTACCTTATCTAGCTTGGATAGATGGTCCCATACATGTTCTATTGGTGATAAATCTGGTGACCGGGCAGCTATGGAAGTGTGATGATGTTGTGGGGACATTCCTGGGATCCCCCTGTGTGTACGGCCAAGCATTATCCTGCTTGAAAATGCCTCTTGCAAGTCACCATGAGAAATGACACGTGGATATAGGATGTCCTGAACATATCACTGAGCTGTCATTGTCCCTCGTACCAATACTAGGGGTGATCGACTGTCGTATGCGATGACCCCCCAGACCATCACACCAGCGGTGGGGGAAGTGTGCTGCTCCACAACAAAACTAGGAGGTCTCCAGACATGAACACGGCCATCATTAGTGCCCAAAGTAAACGTGCATTTGTCACTGAAAGCAATCTGGTTCCCCTCCATAGAAGCCCAGTTTCATTGTTCACAACACCACTGCAAGTGGAGGTGACAGTAGGTGGGTGCCAAAGGCAGTACATGTAATGGGCATAGTAAGACTAAATATCCTTCAGCCAAGCACCTGGAAATGCTTCCAACAGACACAGGGGCCTGTAACAATGATATTACTGGTCTCTGGATGGCGGACAACGAAACAGTTGGAGCTGCTCATGCTTGTCAGACAATCCTCTCTACTGGTGGTCTGTTAAGGGTGTCCTGAGCCCGGTCGCCTTGTGTGCCCTCACATCCCAACACCTCCTAACAGTCCGGTCAGAACGGCCAGGTGGCAGACAGTTCATCAATATGATCATCCAACTTCTCGCATTCCAATAATGCGCCCCTCTCAAACTCTATTAACTGGGTGAAATCTCTTCTCTGCGTCGTAGAGGCGTCTAGTGGCCAACAAGCTCTATACAAGCGGAAGAAGAGGTCACTGCACACCAGGAGCCTCTGAGAGCCTTTTTATAGGCCAAGGGTGGAACCACTTTTAGGGCCTCAGGTGACAAGACCGTTCATGTAATCACATCACAACTCTAATGATTTGTATATGTGCCTGAGAACTCTTTCACACGGCCGTAGGCATTTTTACGTGCGCCCGCCGTAAAAGGGCGCACAAATCTAATGTTTGTGCACCTGTTCAGACAGCACGGGTCCTGGCGCATGTACGCCGAGGCTGCCATGTCATTGATTCCCTTCCCTCCCCCTCATCGGCTCACCTCCTGTCTCCCTCCCTCCGGGTGTTTGCAAAGGAAGTGGGCAGTATGGGGGCGGAGCTAAACAACCGCCCCCTTCCAGCCCGTTGTCTGCAGCCAGCAAAGGGAGGGGGCAGAATGGGGTGGAGATTACCTCCGTCCCTGCCCCACCCCCTCCCATCACAAACAGCCGGAGGGGAGGAGAGAAGAGGGAGGGAATTTAGCAGTCACACTGCTAAACTCCCTCCCACCTCCCTTCTCCAGCCGATGTCATTGGCTCCCATAGGTGCCCATGCAGCGGCCGACATATTCTGGCTGAAAAGATAGTTTCAGGACTATCTCTGCGGCACAGCGTGAAAGCGCCAGGCACTTTTACGCTCCGTGAATATGGCCATGTGATCTGAAGCATTGGAATCCAATGCATCAGATCATAGCGTATATTGGCCGATATACGCTCGTGGGAAGGCGCCCTGAGATGTAACTGCATGCTGGGTTTTGTAGCAAAACGACAACTCTTTCTAGGTGCTTGATTTTGTTTTTATGACAAAGATTGTATAGTCTATGAGAACAGACATTACCGTCCTTCTTTCATGATCGATCACATCTCAGGGACTTACAAAACTTAGGCCGCCTGCAGACGGGCGGAAATTCCGCAGCGGGATTTCCGCCGCTGGAAGCCTGCATAGGATTGCGTTAACAAACAGCGGCATGCTCTATTTCTGTGCGGGGCTCGTAGAGCCCCGCACAGAAACGTCACTCACCCGCCGCCGGCTCCGGTCTGCGCATGCGCCGGCTGCCCGGCATCCGGCACATGAAAGAGCTGGGGCCGCCGGGCGCGGGTGAGTACGCACCGCTCTCTGCAGGCGCTCGGGTCGGGTCCCGCGGCGAGAATCCTCGCTGCCGGATCCAACCCGCCCGTCTGCAGGTGGCCTTATTTGTATATACTGCATCTTTTTTGGAATTAATAAAAGTGCATTAAGAATGTAGAAAAGAAATATACAAAAAGGTAACAGAGGGAAGTAAATGCCAGTCATGTTATATGGCATTCAAGTAAAATGTCTTACCTGTGAGATACAGCGCAGATATCTTGATGCCACTTCTTGTGGAATGATCTCATGCCCGTCATATATGTCCTTACAGGGGATTCTGGCAAGTATCCGCCTAATTTCCTTCTCAGACATAGTGACTCCAGTCATATTTCCCAGTTTATCAATAGGTACTGATGTGCTAAAGGCACATATAAAACTTTCACCATGTAATAAGGTCACTGAGATCCATACAGCTGGGGCAATTAATGCACGTTGTGTCATTGAGCAAAACATGTAACGCAGTACAGCCGAGTCTTTCTGCCTCATGCCCGTTGGTCTCCTCCATTCTTCTGCCAACATGGAGACGTTATTGTTCATAACGAACCCAAGTAAGAATAATACAATAGGCGGCACGCACAAAACACCCATGGCATAAGACAGGTTGTAGCTTGGAAGGCATGGACAGTTGAAGTCAAATGTTGCGTATAGCTGGGCACTCGCAAGTGCCATAATGCCACATATTCCATTCATGAATGATTCTTGGTTGGCTTGCAAAAATTGGAAGATCATACGAAATTTATCCATCTTTAGGCTTTTCTATTTCCCAAGCCGAGCGAATTGTTTGCCTGTTGTGTTTCAAGGCTTTGGAATAATTATACACGACTTAGGAGACAATAGGATATCTCATCTGTCTTGCAGTCTTCTGCCTTTTCTATGTTCTTAAAGTCTTGCCAGCTGCCCGATATATTGAGCCGGATGGGTTCTTACAAAATGTATCTGCGATTCTAGAACATAAGTTGGGTTTGGTCTCTTCTACAGTCTCTAAACAATCTCGGCTTTTCTCTGAAACCTGTTACATGTGACGTTGTTTGCATATGTCTCTGTGATGTCTTCACTCCCACAGAGGGAAACCCAACCTTCAACACACCTATGCAAAATCTAGATGGAGCCGGCTGACAATCATGTCCTTCTCATGGAAAGCAAAGAATGGTCTGCAGAATAACTTGTTCTTTTCTTTCTACTTTTCTACTTAACTGTACTTTTTTTTTTTCTCCGTCGTCTTCTGCGGGGTCGGGCATTTGGAGTGTCATAGATACCTCATACTAAACATGACTTTTCACGAATCCACACTATTTTGGTGCAGATTTGTTTGTGGATTTGCTGCTACGGATCAGTTAAAAAAAAAAAAAGTACTAATCTTCCCTATCTTGTCTCCATTCCTGTACAGAGGCTTGCCGGGTCCCCTGTCACCTGCAGTGATGACTACTCAACTGATATGTCAACTGACATGACCGCTGCACCCTATGATTGATTGTGGCGCTCATGGGCCTATACGATGTATAATCTGAAGCATTAAAATGGGTTAATTCAAAGCTGCGTATTTTTCGCACAACTTTTGGTAGCGTGAATAAAAACACAGCATGTCTTATCTTTGTGCATACTACACACCAAAATCCCCCATCTGCAGGCAAAAAATACAGTAAAATGTGCGCAAAAAGCCAACGCCCATCATGCCAATATGCAGCACAAATGTGCACTTTACACCCGCAAGTCCCAGTTTTCATGCAGTATGGGGAAGAAGAAAGACCTTTCTGAAGACAAAAAGCGTCAAATAGACCAATGTGTTGCAAAAGACATGAAAACAATTGATATTTCACGGGAACTGAAGAGAGATCATCGAACTGTGAAGAGATATGTGAGTGATTCACAGCACAAGCGAATACCGTCTGATAAAGGGTTAATGAGGAAAGTCTCTGCCAGACAAATTAGTTTTATTAAAGGGTCAGCTGTAAAAAGGCCACTGAGGAGCAGCAAGCAGGTATTTGAAGGTGCCGGTGTCTCCGGAGTGTCCTGAACCTCTTGGTGCCGGATCCTCCAGAGACTGGCGGTTTTGCATAGAGCTGTAGATCGCCCCCCCTCTGACCAAAGCTCACAAGGAGAGGCACTTGCAGTGGGCTCAGAAATACATCAAGACTCATTACCAGACCGTTCTCTTCACCGATGAATGCCGCGCTGCACTGGATGGGCCTGATGGATGGAGTTCTGGGTGGCTGATGAACGGCCACTCTGTTCCTACAAGACCGAGCCGGCAGCCAGGAGGCGGCGGAGTAAGGTTTGGGCCGAAATATTGGGAAGTGAGATGGTAGGCCCCTTTAGGGATCCCGGGGGTGTCAGAATGGACGCTGAACGATATGTGGAGTTGCTATCTGAGCATTTAAAAAGCATATAAATAGTAGGATCGATCCTTCTGCAAGACAAGGCACCGTGCCATGCTGCAAAAACAACCATTAACTCCCTGGCTGCTATGGGCATAAAAGGGAATAAAATCATGGTTTGGCCACCATCGTCTCCTGACCTCAATCCTATTGAGAACCTGTGGAGCATCCTTAAGGCCTGTGTCACACAAACAATTTTGCACT
The DNA here is from genome assembly GCF_035609145.1 of Eleutherodactylus coqui. Lineage (NCBI taxonomy): Eukaryota > Metazoa > Chordata > Amphibia > Anura > Eleutherodactylidae > Eleutherodactylus > Eleutherodactylus coqui. The sequence continues at coordinate 234,915,273 of NC_089840.1, read as the reverse complement.
TGCAATATGCAGTGAATAGAACCCATTGAGTGTTTGTTGTCTGAAATGGCGACCCTGCCTAGTGATGTTGGGCACCGAAACAGGAGAAAGGCTGCATGAGAAGCCGTTTACTGCTAATTCTACCCAAAATATAATTACATACTGTAGAAGGTAATCCCAACAGTAGACAATCTTTGCAATGATTCTCTCCTGTAGTTAATAGATGGAAGTCTTAAGCATGAAATTTACACTCCCTAAGGGTGGATTTACACACTGTGTGTGGGTTTTTGTTTTTTTTTAAAACAGTAGTTTTTGGTGCAACTTTTTTGAGCCAAAGTCAGAAGTGGATTCAAAAAGAACGGCATGTAAAAGAAAGTCTTCTCATTCCTGCTGGATCCACCTCAGGCTCTTAAAAATGTGCTTTACGTACTGCAGTGGTGTGTTTCCAAAAAATGCTCTTTGAAACTACTCTAGCAAAACATATGGAAAGAGGTTCTTACAGTGGAACGAAGGCATTCTACAGCGTTTTTTTACGCACCCCTTCATTGCTTTGGGTGATGAGGTACGTTAAAAACCGCTCAACGCACGAAAATAGAGCAGACAGTGTTCGAAAAATCACTGCATTAGAAATGCCGCATTTGAACGCTAGTCTGTAAAGCCCTATTGAAATTAGCAGAGGCATTGTGCTGATCTGGAATATGGTTTTCTCCAGCAGGTTTCGGGGTATTTTGTAGCTTCCAAATTGTATAGTGTGCACACATCATCGACCCAGATCAGACACAAGCTATCAGTCTCATATCCAAAATGGCTCTCTGGGCAGAAACACCCAGACAGCTCCTTTTATTGTAAAGCATAACACCTGCCCTTTAATGGGCGTGCAACAGATTACATCAGTAACATATAGGATTCTCATTTGTCGGATCATATACAATCCCCCACCCCTCTCCGAAGTCCACTGTGTGTCTCATTTGTCCTTTGTTCTATTACTTTCAGTTTTGACCGCATGTATCTCTTTGTTGCAGAAGTTAGTATGGAGAAGTTTCTGTGTGGGGGATGGGAAAGGACTGGGGAAACATTCAGTATTGAATACAAGCAATAACATATAACACTGTGATTTAACTCTTTCCTTATGCAGCAGAGTTCCACATTAGGCTGAAGTCACAAAACACACATAATACGTCTAGTTTAGTACAAATCGATAGACATTTTACACTGACTAATCATCATGTCTATCACAGTGCCACATTTAGCTCGGCGTTTGAAACACCGCATAAAGCGGTGAGTGTAAGAATGGCCTAAGGCTGGCTTCCCACAGGCAAGAAAATCACGCAAGATTTGTACATTGCAAGATGCACAAATATGAACCCCATTCTTTTGAACAGGCTCATACACATGAGCAATTTTTTTTCCCCCTGCATGGCACTGTGATGCGGGAATCAAATCGCAGCATGTCCTATCATGTTCGTGCTCTTGTATCGCATTGCCCATTGTCTTCAAAAGGGCTGGCAACAGCACCTATCATGTGCTAGCTGCACACGATGTGATGCATGGTGTCCAATTGAAAACAATGGGGGAAACTCCACGAACCTCTTCCATGTGCATGACGGCTCGTTCAGATAAACGAAATTTATGCGCTGCTGGCAGCGCACAGAATGCGCTTCTATTAAGATCCAATAGGTTCATATAAAAGCGTTCACATGACAGAATGTTAGGCGTGCAAAATAGTGCGCAACTAACAAATCTTTGCACTATCTTTGCTGCGCAGAACTTTACATTGACTCTATTGGGAGCTGGATAGTGCACGGCGCACACCTGTGATCATGTGAACGGGCGACCTCGAGTAGCTGGAAGCAGCCCGTTCACTCGATCTTTACAGCGCTGCTACCAGTGCAAAAATTATGTTCGTCTAAAGGAGCCCTGACAGTATAACTCAAGCATGCTGTCATGCACAGTCCTCCTAGTTTGTTGGTTTTTTTCGTATAAATGCCGCCGATATGCAATGTAGTTGGTATGTACAGAATTTATGACGTGCCCATAGAGAACAATAGGGCTCTAACACTCTTAATACGCAGTAGAATAGAGCCTGCTGCGTTCTTTTGTACGTGTGTATTATACACAATGTATATACGCAAGTGTGAATGGATGAATGAAAATCAATGTACTTTCCATCCACCGCGTGTTACATCATGCACATAATATGCTGCTACTGTGGGCTTCCGTTGCGGATTCAAACATATAGTTTCACTTTTTTTATAGCTTCGGCTCCTGACTTTGGCCAAAAATCTGCACCAAAACCTGCATTTGTGAATTCCGCCTAAAGGGTGTGTCCAGTCTTCAGTGCATGGAGCATATTTATTATATAAATATCTTTGTCAGTTCCTATCTACTTTAATTCTTTAGCATTTTCAAGGTTAGAGTACAGGCACACGGACGATATCTCTGTCCGATTTTCAGACTGGAAAACAGGTCTGAAAATCGGACAGAGATAGCGCCCATTCATTTGATGGGTACATGCACTTTTTCTTTTTTTAATCAGGTTAATACAATTACCCCTTCATTTCAAAACATTTATACATGCATAATATACACAGAACATTACATGGACAGAAAGTCCAGGGAAAAAAAATCACAATGTCATATTTTTCTCCGAATCTTGGATCCAATCCATTGGACATCACACAGATGGGATGTTGATCCAATTTGCACCTGAGAATCTCAGGCAATAACTTTTATTCTGTCTGTGTCCAAAACAAGGGATCCGATCCCATCCCGCCTCTCCTCATTGAAAATAGTGCAGAGGGGCGGAGAGGAGTGGTTTTACTACAAATTATTGTGGTTTTGTAGTTTTACTGAGCTTCATCTGTGATAACTGCACTATAGAGGCATTTTTTTTCCCTGTGATTTTCCAATTTTGTGGCAAAACGCCAGCATGTTTTTAAAGGATTTCACCATTTAATCAATTGTTTCAAGGTTAATAGGGTTTTGCTGGACTGTGATATTAGGATAGGCCCCTAATATAAGATCAGTGGGGGTGCAACTCCCAACACCCTTTTATTGGCTGATTGAGGAGGCTTAAGTGGTACTTCAGTGAGTGCTGCACTCCCTTTTATGGTTTACCAGACACAGTGCCATACATATTGTTGTATCTGTGCTTGCTAGTGCAGCTTATTTCTATTCATGTAAATGGGATAGAGCTGCAGAGAGGTGTAATACCAGGTACCGTCACTACACCATGTATGGCACTGTGCCTGGTAAACAATAAGGCTTCTCTCACACAGGCGGCAGTGATATAACCGCAAGAAAATCGTAGCCATATCACATCTGTTGCATTTGCGTTTTCTTGCGGTGATATCGCGATTTTGTGTCGCTACAAAGTTGCGCGACTTTGTACCACTCTTTTGCCAGGATTTTTTTTGGGGGGTCTTGAAATATAAGCCCTACCCTGAAAATAAGCCCTGGCTGCATTAAAAATAATAAAAATTCATCACCTAACAAGTGCTGTCAGCTCCACTGTGGGTCTCCTCTACAGCTCCGGCAGTCTTGCTTGTAGTTTTTCCCCAGCGCTTCCTGGTTTGGAGGTTCAAAATCCCTGCCTCCAGGAAGTGTTGGCTCTGATTGGTTCTCGAGTGACTCAGCTCAGCCAATCACTGTAGCGATTGATGAACTAATCACAGGCATCGCATTGAATGGCTGTGATTGGTTTTCGAGCACTCGATGAACCTATCTGAGCCAGCGCTTCCTGGAGGTGGGGTTTATGAACCCCGTTACCAGGAAGCGATCTTCTGTCAGTGGCTGAGGACTGCAAGGAAAGCGTGTTGGAGCTCCGGAGTCCAGCGGGAAGGACTTGGGTGAGCCTGCTAGGTAATGTAAGGTTAGGTGAAGTATTTTTTTTTTTTATTTCTAATGCAGATAGACCTTATTTTAGGGCTTTTACAGTAGGACTTCCTACTGTGAAAGCAGCATCACACCACACGAAAACTATGTTTTTGTGCGATGCGATGCAATGCAACTGAAAGGAAGGCTCTATAGGGAAACATGGGCTACAAAACACAGCAAATCACAGCTGTATAGAGCGCTGTTGCATTACGAGAAAATCACGCAATTTTGACCCCCGTGTGAAACCGACCTAAAGGTGATGCTGAGCTTCCCAGAGTCAGACCTTCAGCGATCTAATATCAATGGCTTATCTTAATGTCGAAGTCACAGAAGACCCCTTTGATATTTCTTGTCCAGTATTTTAGTCCTAAACTAATATTCTTAGCTCCGATATCACTATACGGGAAATCTTCAATATCACAGAATATCTGGCTTCTTCCTTCTCCTCTGGAAACCTCCTTCCTGATATGTCTGCCTACTTAACCTCATTTTCTTCATATCGTATAGCTTCTTACACATGAATATTGAAGACATAAGGAGATGATATTTATCTGGGATTCTTGGTATTTAATATGCCGGAATTAAACTGTTTCTTTCCAAACTCTATATCAATAAAAAACATTGAGGTACTTTGTATACAACAATAAATCACAAAAAACTAAAGTCTCCCCACATGAAAGCTCCCTTTGTACAGTTGGCGTCTTTGAAGATTTTCTCTGGGTTACGCCTACTAAAGGCAAACATGGACATTATTGGTTCTTTGTCCCTTGATGCGCTGCGATGTGAAGTCAGCATCAATGCCTCCTTAACTCTTTCCAATCCACTGTCTGACCTCTGAAGACATTATAATTAGAGATGAGCGAACGTACTCGGTAAGGCCTAGGGGGCTTACTCTTTTTCTGCCGTTATACAACGGCGCTATATGCTGGCTAAAGCCAGTACTGCATGAGGTGACATGTTGGATAGGCTCCGACAGCAGAGAGGCTGGCAACATACAGTAAGAGAACCCCGACGGATGTCTTCCAACATTGGAGCTGTACAGCTTTAAATTATAATTAAAAATGAACGAACGTACTCAGTAAGGCCGATTTTGCAATCGAGCACCGTGATTTTCGAGTACTTCACTACTCGGGTGAAAAGATTCGGGGGTCGCCGGGGGGCGGGGCGTGGCGTGGTGGAGCGGGGGGGGGGGGGGGGGGGTAGCAGCGCGGAACAGGTGGGAGCTCTCCCCCCCCCCCCCCCCACTCCCCTCTGCAACCCCCCGCTCACCCACGGCGCCCCCCGAATCTTTTCACCCGAGTAGTGAAGTATTTGAAAATCGCGGTGCTCAATTGCGAAATCGGCCTTACCGAGTACGTTCGCTCATCTCTAATTATAATTTAAAGCTGTACAGCTCCAATGTTGGAAGACATCCGTCGGGGTTCTCTTACTGTATATTGCCAGCCTCTCTTCTGTCAGAGCCTATCCAACGTGTCACCTCATGCAGTACTGGCTTTAGCCAGCATATAGCGCCGTTGTATAACGGCAGAAAAAGAGTAAGCCCCCTAGGAAAACCAGGATACAAATTGGATTGGAAAGGGTTAATACAAGCAACATATGTTATTGTACAGTACAATGTAAATACTCTTAAAGACACCTACCATAAGAAATGCGTAAAATGTTATTTTAGTGGACACTGCAAATATGCTAACTATTGAATATCTTACTTCCGTGCTGCCATACACTGAATGGCAACTATGTTAGTGACAACTAATCTAGTAGTTTTGGTCCACAGGTATCAGAGGACCCAAGGTGTGCCAATAAAACATTCTCCACACCGTTACTCAGAAGCTGGTGGTGGTGTTGCATATGGCGTGAAGGTGACAGATGGAGGCAGCGCAGAGATACTCCCTCAGTTGCATTCGTCACTCCATCATTGTCACTAGTGTGCGCACACTAAACTATCGTTGAATCGGTCTTACATATCTGGCCACATTATCACATCCGGGTCCACAGTGCTGTCATCTTTTTTTTAGGACTAAGTCCCTGCGGGAAGGGAGCCTTCCTCTCCTTCCATGCGGTGCTGTTGCTTTCAGTGCTCTTGGTCATCAGGTCCTTTCAGCACTCTTTTTCACACTCGGTCATCAGGGCCTTTTCTCTCACCTGCGCTACTCCGCAGCTTGGGGACAGCATATTCATGCTGCACTCTATCACAACGGCAGCCATCACCTCAGGTATCCCTACTGCTGGTCTCCTCTGTTGCCTCTTACAGAAGCTGCAGCACCTCACACTACCGCCCCTACTGTGCCTCTGTCCTCTCTTCTCTGATGCACCCACTAAGCTCTGTGGCACAGCTATAATTCTACTTATGTACAGCCAATGTGACCACCGGCTGCGTCATGTAGGGGGCAGAGCTAGATGGGACCTAGATCTGTTCTATTCACTGTCCTTATCAAAGGGATATCTCTTCTTTGCTATGACAAACTATTCACGTCACTGCCCATGTCACTATGGGGTGGAACCCCTCTCACACAGCCTCAAAGAGGCTTCAAGAAAATGGCACCATGTGCCTTCAGCCCTCCCCACCGTTGTACTGGTAGGAGAGCAGGGGACTCAATCCGGTGCTCCAGTGTGCCCCTGCATTAGCGCTAACAAACGCCAGTTTCACCCAACCAGCTGGGACTTCACCACACAGCATCCCCAAGCCGCTTCAGCTGTGGCTGTAAGCCGCTGCTGTGTAAGGGGAAGTGCCAGCGCCATTACCCCCTTACACCTCCTCTTGCCTGACCGGTTCACACCTGACAGAAAAGGTTCATTGATTCATGCTGCATGTGCCAAATTCTGACCCTTTCATGAACATGGTGCAATAGAAACCAGGCAATTGTTTTTCCACTGCTTAGTGGTCTAATGTTCCCGCTCTTTTGACCACTAGAGGTTTTTCTTTCCGTTTTCTCCTAGAGAATGGCAAACTGGTTGTCTCATCTTATAGCCCATTCATGCTAAGGAATGATGAATTCTGTGTGTGTTGGAGTATCAGCACTACATTCGGCTGCAGTTTGCTTTACTGTGCATCACTTGTTCATCAGAATAATTTTTGACCTCCTCCTCTGACCCCTTTCATCGATAAATTGTTTACATCCACAAGAGCCCCTTTCGCTGGCCGTTTTTTCTCACTCATCACACCATTCTTGGAATACTCTCTACACTCTTGCAGGAGAAATGCCCACAAGATTAGTAGGGCATTAAATCCTGGCCCCGGTAAGTTTACCCCCGATAACCAGGCCTCATTAGTGGTCGTTCAGATCGCTCAATTTTGCGATTCACACTGAAACTGATCCATAGAAAACTTGTTCACTTGATTTTAAGCTGCACTTCGGGGTCACGGGTGCAAGTTCTCTACAAGGAAGCTCCAATTGTGAAAGGCTTGGTGTCTCTAATAAAGTGCCATTCACTGTAAAGCCCAAAGACTGAGGCTGCACCACTGAAATATTAGGATGATACAATGCCCTCTACTGATTTCGAGCCATGGCAGACTTGTGTGGCTATAGAGCAAATCGCCATATGCTTCAATATCCATATCCTGTCTAGCCAAATATGTGTGTGTATATGTATATACGGTATATATATATATATATATATATATATATATATATATATATATATATATATTACAGTATTCGAACATTATATTAATGCGATTGCTGATGTGAAATTTCTAAAAAAAAATTAGTCATTTTGTTTTTAGTAACAAGAAAACTAAAATATTAATGTAATGTCCTGAGGGACCTGTCTGACTGACATATAGGTCTGCTACAATGTTAGTGGTGTCTCATTGTGATATTATGAGATTTACACGGATATATCTATTTTTTAATCAAAACCTTCTGGAAAAAGTTAAAGGCTACAATAATCGTATGTTCTGAGTGCTTAAGGCCTCATGTCCATGGGGAGCCGGATTCAGCATGCTGAAGCCCGCAGCGGAATCCGACACTGCCCGCGGCCGAGGACACTGCTTACCTGTCCAGGTCTTCACTGCGGATGTGTGCGGAAGTGCTGGCCGTCGCGCTGCCGCACACATACAGTAGCGTTTCTTTTTTAAATCTCCTGCTTTCCCGCGGAATCCGCGGCACACCTGCAATTCAATTGCGGACAGGCCACAGATTGGATGGCTTCCATTGACTTTAATGGAAACCGGCCATGCGGGATCCGTGGTGTAATGGAGCATGCTGTGATTCCCCCCCCCCCCCCAGTCCAAAAGGTTCGCAAATCAAATCCGCATGCTTTATTTCACTTGCGGACTCCCATGTATCCCTATTGGCAGCTTGATTTGCAGATTCCGTATATCAGATCCGCCAGTGGACATTGGGCCTAAAGGAAGTCTGTCACCTATTTCTTGTCCTATAAGCCGAATGTACTGTACGATGTGCAATGTTAAGTGGAATCCATAGATATCTTTATTTTCCGTAACTCTGTTGTCCAGATATTAACTCTAATCTTTATCCTGTGCCTGTGTCATATGTAAATGAGTGTTGGAGCATCTGATGGGCGGTCCACCGCTGCCTTAGGTCACTGTTATGTCCCACCCCAGTGTTTGAAAAAACGCCCTTTTTCATCTTTAGTGATCCATCACCCATCCTTATGTCGCCCATCATCACTGCGCTTGCGCCACACTGACGACAGTGCATGCTCATGACGTCAGTTCTGTCTGAGGATTCACAGTACCTGCGCCATCGTCAGTGCAACGCAATGCATGACATTTCCAGCGAGTGGAGCTAGAGAGGTCACTAAGCATGGAAAGGGGCTTTTTTTAAAAACACCTAGTGCCCACGGCCGTGACGGACTCTACCAGTGGAATACCGCAGCGGAGTCCGTCACGACGCTCCCCCCAAAGACCACATACTCACCTCCCGAATCCGCTGTACGAGTCCCGCATGACGCGCTGGCAGTGTCATATGATGCGGTCGGCGGGGAAGCGTATTCACACTATACTTCCACTGTGCTACAATGGAAGCTCGCCGCTCATATTTCCGCGGCATTTAGAACATGCCGTGGTTTATTTCACACTGCGGAATTCCATGGTGGAATTCCGCAGCGTGAGCATTGAGCTATTAGGTTCAATAGAACCTAATAGCTGTGGGACAACACCGCAGATTTCCGGCGAGTAAAACGTAGCAGAAATCCGGCTGTGGCCATTAGCCCTAAGTGTTCAATTTCCCTGCTGTGCTAACACAGAGGAAGTTAATCATTACATAATGCACATTCAAAACAATAGGGTATGTGCTTACGGCAGGACAGGGCGGGAGATGCTCTTTGCAACCATTCTCCACTCTGGTCAAGAGATGAGGATCCTGACCAAAGGGCCTCCCCATCTATTAACTCAGAATTCCCTAATAGGGTGTAAAGATGGAAATTGGTTTTCTAAACTGAACGCCTCCTTTTCAGTTTGTTCATATTATCTTTGGCATATCTGGAATAAAATAGTCCATTTTAATAGGTTTCATTCTAGACTTTTAGAATTTAATTACTCCCCCTCATAATAGTAACTTGATTTTCCACCGCTGAGTTGAGAGCAGTGCTTGTGTTTTGCATTGGTCTCGGTATTGGACAAACGGTCATGCTGTACAGAGGATGCAAAGAGGTCATGCAAATTTTCTTGTTTATGGGAGATCTTCATGCGAGGGAAGGCCACAAGGAAAATCAGATTTTTGCATAATGTCTAGTTTGGATCCAAAGTTGCTCAAATATCTGATCCTTTGCATATGGCAGCATTCTTGACATACAAAAACATCCCTGAGCTTCACCAATGTAGGGGCCCAGTGCATGCTTTCCTGGCCCCCTCCATAATGTCACACGTCATGTCTTATGTTGGTACGCTGTGCAAATCTGTCTAGTCATTCTGTTATGTGTATTGCACAGCTGCAGCATGTGATGGGTTAAGTATTTGCAAGAGCCTGAAGCTTGTCTGTGAATGTATCAATTTGTGTCCTGTCACCTGGTATGAGTGAGATTCTTAGGCCTCATATCCATGGGGAAATTATATTTAGTAAATCCGCGCGTGAAAAAACCCCGCAAATCCGCATCCCATAGGAATGCATTGACCACCTGCAGTTAATTATATAGCCGTGGATGGAATTTTAAATGATTTGCGGATTTCGCGCATGGGAAAAAAAAGCGTGTCATGCTCCATTTTAGTGTGGATCACGCATGCGGGAGCTCGTAGAACTCATATCTCAATTGATCTCTTGCATGAAAAAAAAGACAATTATACTGCATCCGCAACAGAAATCTGCAGCAGAAATCCACGCGGGCCTGATTTTCCCCGTGGACATGAGGCCTAAATGTGAGTGCTTGAGAGCAGGAAAGAAGTTCCATGTCTTCTGGGTTCCTGATAAAGAGTGCCAGCTACATGGGGGTATCTTTAACCCTCCCGTAGTGAAGAATGGAAGAGGAGGAGAGGTTCCTTGGATTGCCTGATCTAGAATGAGAGAAGAGTGAGCCACAGTTGGAGAGAGAGCATGAGAGAGAAGTAAGTGGAGTTTTCCCCAAGGCCCAGTGCAGAGGTACTCTCATCAATTGTTCACACTCGAGCATCCTGAAGTCTGGGACCGCCGAGTGGAGGTACTCTTTTTCAATTGTTCACACCGTAGCGTCCTGAAGTCTGGGATTGCCGGGTGGAGGTACTCTTCTTCAATTGTTCACGCTCCAGTGTCCTGAAGTCTGGGACCGCTGGGTGGAGGTACACGTCTTCAGTTGTTCACACTTGAGCGTCCTGAAGTCTGGGATCACCATGTGGAGGTACTCCTAATCAAGTCTCTCAATGCCTGCACTTGAAAGATTGTCTACTTTGCCTTGTACTGCTGGAGTTCGTCTAAGTAAAGTTGTTCCAGGCCCTGACCGTTCCCAGGAACTTGAGATACGTGATATCTGTCTGCGGCTCATTTATTCTCCGCCGAAGGTCATTCCGGTTTGTATCGGAACAGTGGCATCACCCGTGACAATACCTATCCCTGTTATACTGTTTATTGGGCATCCCTCTCCTAGGTGTGTCCAGAAGAGGCCCAGCACTGCCCTGGTCAAGGCTACGTGCGTCCCTATGGGAGGGAGTGTGGCAAGTGCCACCATGACAAGCCAGCATCTTACCCTCCCAGCTCCTCAACGTATGCCCTGTGTCCAGGGTGACGCTACGGGATGCTGCACAAACACCTTTCTTCATTGAAATACCACAATGCAATGTTTATGAGATCAAGAGAACTACAGTTACAAGGAAGTTTTCATTTGATTATGATGATTTTTATTTATCACCTTTTATGATAAGTAAAAGAGAATCACTGATAAAGATGGAGAAAAGGTGCCCATGCTCATTCAACAACTGTCAGATGAGCGCTGGTTCTGGCTGGCCATACACATGAATACTTGGGTCAAAGGACAGGAATAATGCAGAAGTAATGCTGCAGAGAGAAGGGAATGCACCCAGCAAGGAGACTGACGAGCTCCATAGTAAAACTTCAAAAGAGGCTTCAACACTTTTCATCATTGCTTCTCATGATTGATGTCCTTTCTTCTTTGCATGAGAGACAACCGCTAGAGAACTCCAGAACCCAAAGTTCTGCATTAGGCCTCGGTCACACGGGCGTTTTTTGCCGCGATTTGCGGATCGCATGACGGATGCGGATCCGCAAATCGCGTGACGGGGACCGAAAAATCGCCCAAAAAATCTGCTCCTAGCCACGTTTCATTAGAAACGGGCCGGAGCAGTGCAGCGCTGTCCACCTGAGAACTGCCCCTGATTGGTCCCTGCGCTGAGCCAATCAGAGGCAGCACTCACTCACCCATTCATGAATTCATGAATGGGTGAGTGAGAGCTGCCTCTCATTGGTGAGGCTGTGACCAATCAGAGGCAGCTCATTCAGCAGGCGGAGATTTTAAATCCCCGGCTGCTGAATACTACTCATAGCAGTTCAGGAGAACTGCCGACCGGCCGCGGCTGAACTCCGGCTGCAGGGACAAGGTGAGTATATATATATATATATTTTTTTTTTTTTACTTTTTACACAGTTTTGGATGATTTTCAGGGAAGGGCTTATATTTTTAAGCCCTTCCCGAAAATTCATCCCGCGCTCACCGGCAGCCCATTGCTTTCAATGGAGCCGGCTGTATTGCCGGCTCCATTGAATTCAATGGGCAAACATCATTCTTCTCTGCCACAGCTGTTACAGCTGTGGCTGAGGAGAATGCTTTGTCTAGTATATGTTCTCAACGGGGTCGGCGCTGCTGCCGCCGGCCCCCTTGAGCGCATATAGGGAAGAACAGAAACCACAGATCGCAGATAGGTGCGATCTGCGATTTCTGTTCTATAAATAATCGGACGAGCGCATAAAAAGCGCTCATGTGTCCGATACCATTGCAAAGCAATGGTTCTATAAAATCGCCGGACGCATGCGCAAATCGCGCAAAAAAAACGCCCGTCTGACCGAGGCCTTAGGGTGTCTGTATAGACAGCAGTGGTGTGCTGGGTGGAAAAGCGGGATGTGGTTTTTCAGTGAATTGCCACAGTTTTATAATGCATTTTTTGGCTGTGTACGAACCACATGGCCTAAAAGCACACTGCAACATCAATAAAATCAATAGGGAAATTAAAAGAAATATATAAATGAAAGAGGGCATCCTCTTCCGATGACGCACGTTACAACATCTCACTCCAATGCAAGGCCGTATTCACAAGGCCGATATTCTCGCTCCAGTTTTGTGCGTTGTGAGACACCTAAAACTCACACGGAATTGCAACCCATTATTTGCAATGAATGTATTTACATATGCGATTTTTTTTTTTTTTTCTCGCAGCGACCGATATCGCGTCTGTCCGCCTGAATGCAGCCTACATACATTTATTTTTCTGTCTTTCCAACTCGAGCCAGAAATATTTACATAAAGATATATATTATTATGGATATGCATTTATATGATGTGTATACAAATGCACACACATCTAAGTTTCAGATAATCATGGTCCCTAAACCACTAGCTGTCTTTTAGATAGGTGCGGCACATAAGACAGAGGGATCCTGATTTTGCAATATTTTTTAAGTCTTGTTTGGAACAAGGCAAACGCAACATTTCGTCTGTGTCCTTTCTACCTCTAATCTATGCAAATTTTCGTTTCCTGTTACATGTATGTGTATATAACATTGTACAAACACTTCTTAGAATTCAGGTTCTAGCAAGTTTATCAAGACTTCCTACATGATCTAAAGTTGTTGATCCCAATGTGGACTGTTTATAGGGTCGTTTTCAGTATCTATTTACAGGTTTGGTAAGGGCCTCAACTGACGATGATAGACTTTCAGCTGCACAATAAAGCTGCCATTAAAGCTGATCATACTCAATGTTAGCCAAACCCATGGATTTTGAGTAGCTTGACTGACCATCTAATGCGTATTTGGGTGTCGCAACAGGTATAGGAGTGGAGACGAAGGGTTAAAATGGTCAGGTATGTTAAATTTCAACATGCCCGTGTAATGTCCCAGAACGTTATCCTGGTCCCCTCCATAATTGTCATACATGTCTGTCTTATGTGGATGCACTGTGCAAAACTGTCATGTCAATTTTTTGTATGTGTGTTGCACAGCTGCAGCGTCTGAAGGGTTAACTATGCTAAATCATTGCCTGTCAGCTCTGCTGCTGAATGTGTCTTTTCTGCTCTGTCATTTAGTACAAGTAAGGTGAGAAAAGTGAGTATTTGTGAGTCGGAAGGTCGTCTTCAATCTGTGTTAGAAGGGAGTTCTGTCTTCACCTGGAGTGCTAACACAGAGCAGCATCGGAGCACCATAAGCCTGGGTTCACACAGGGCGGATTTATTGCTTATTTCCCGCGGTTGGCCGTTGCATATCCGCATTGCGGCCATTCCGTCGCGGTTGCAGTGCAATGCAGTGCGAATGTGTTTGGCCAAAATCCCGTTCTCACAGGGCGTAAAATTTTCCGCAGAGCCGCAGTGCGGATATGCAACTGCGTCGCGGTTTTGAAATATGCAGCATGTCCAATCTTTTGACGGTTCCGCAGCGTTTTTTTTTACATAGGGCCCCATGAACGCAGCTACAACCGCAATGAAAACCGCTATTGCTTGTTTTGCAGCGGTTTTCATTGCGGTTCCGCAGCAGATTGTTCGCATGAAAAAGAGGGGCAATAAAGTTTGTTCCCAGGAAGTGGTTCAGCGGCCATTTTAGCTGCTTGGCGCCATTTCAGCCAGGACTTGATGGAGACTGGAAGCAGGGAGCAGGAGCTCTGCCGGCAGAACCCCCCCCCCCCCCACAGCGGCACCAGAGCCCCCCACAGCTGCACCACAAGAGCCCTCCACAGTGGCACCAGAGCCCTCCACAGCGGGCGTGACCAGAGGCCTCCACAGCCGGACCAGGGCCCTCCACAGCGGCACCAGAGCCCTCCACAGCGGGCCCAGAGCCCTGCACAGCGGGCGGCACCAGAGCCTTCCACAGCGGGCCCAGACCCCCCCACAGCGGCACCAGAGCCCCCCACAGCGGCACAAGAGCCCTCCACAGCGGGCGTGACCAGAGGCCTCCACAGCCGGACCAGGGCCCTCCACAGCGGCACCAGAGCCCTCCACAGCGGGCGGCACCACAGCCCTCCACAGCGGGCCCAGACCCCCCCACAGCGGCACCAGAGCCCCCCACAGCGGCACCACAAGAGCCCTCCACAGTGGCACCAGAGCCCTCCACAGCGGGCGTGACCAGAGGCCTCCACAGCCGGACCAGGGCCCTCCACAGCGGCACCAGAGCCCTCCACAGCGGCACCAGAGCCCTCCACAGCGGGCGGCACCACAGCCCTCCACAGCGGGCCCAGAGCCCTCCACAGCGGGCGGCACATCGGATAACGAAGGTAATGCACTACTTCGCCTATCATTGCTCTTTTGCGTCCTTTCTCTTTTGCATTGCAATGCATTTTTCCCGCCTTTTTCCTCCCTTGCTTTGCTGCACAATTTATGGCCTTTTCATCTTTTGCATTGCAATGCATTTTTCCCGCCTTTTTCCTCCCTTGCTTTGCTGCACAATTTATGGCCTTTTCATCTTTTGCATTGCAATGCATTTTTCCCGCCTTTTTCCTCCCTTGCTTCTTTCCCCTTCGGCATCTGACGCGAAGATGTGAGCCTCGTTGTTATTTTGTGCAAATTGAAATTCTGCGCCACTGGGCACTAATGTTGTGTATGTAATGAAATGCAACCATTCTCTGTTTACTCACAGGACGAAAAAGATTTTCGGTTGTCGCAAAGGATATATCGGGAGTATGGCGTGGTACCAGCGAATGGGTATAAACGTTGCCA
Source organism: Eleutherodactylus coqui (assembly GCF_035609145.1). Classification (NCBI taxonomy): domain Eukaryota; kingdom Metazoa; phylum Chordata; class Amphibia; order Anura; family Eleutherodactylidae; genus Eleutherodactylus; species Eleutherodactylus coqui. The sequence continues at coordinate 234,900,110 of NC_089840.1, read as the reverse complement.
GGATGATAACATTGGTGAGTGTAGTGTGCGCTGACACAACCATATCCACCCACTTGGAATGCTATTCAACTTTTTTTCTTCTTTCTTCCCCCCCCTTCAGGTTGAAAGTAGGCCTGAGATATGGGACCCAGCAGAGACGGGCTACAGCGACCGAGATTTAAAGGCAGACGCCTGGCTATCGGTATGCACTGGCATGTATCCCGATTGGGACTCCGGAACTGCTGCCCTCCACAGTGAAATACGTAAGTTTACACTCCTGAAACTGCTTTGTTGTTTCTTCCTTGGATGTACTCAGAACTGTACTGCATCTAACAACACTCTTTATTGCAGGTGTCGGTGGTACTGCTTGTACCCTGTTTAATTGTCCTTTTTCATTATTTGCAGTTAAAGATGTCAAGAATCGTTGGCGGTCGGTTCGGGACCACTACAAGAAGCATGAAAAAGATTGTGAAAAAAGTGGCATGTCGCCTTCACAAAAGAAATGTCCATACCAGGAGCAACTGCGCTTCCTCCGAACTAGTCGAGTGTTGCGCGCGTAAGTGCAAATAACTCTCCTAGCTCGGGTTCGATGTGGTGTCATTTTGAGGTTCTAGGTCTCTAATGTTACTCTTGTTTCGCCAACAGATCCAGCGGGAACATTGGGGCCGCGCCTCCCACTGACACCACCGCTTCACCTGACAAAGATGGGCCGGGACAGGAGCCGTGTGACGATGAGTCCAGAGAAGGTACCCCAGCCTTGGAGGACAGCCAGCGTAGCACGCCCGATTTGAACCCCACTTCTGTTTCTCCAGAAGTGGGGGAACAAATTGTGTCGTGTGGCAATACTACTGCCCCTGCCAGCAGAGCATGTGTTAGCAGGGTGGTGACTTCCGCGCGGGCCAGCCGCAGCGTTGCTGCTGGCCCGCGTCGGAAGAATAGCAAGGCAGATGCCACCCAAGAGGCGCTGTCTTTATTACGCCGTTCTGAGACGGCCGACCAGTGGGACACAATGGGTACAGCCTTCGTGAACTCAGCTCAGAGCGGCAGTGGACAATTCCGCCAGTTCTGTACACAGTGCTAGAGATTTTCGGATCGCCAAGAGCCATTGCCGATAGCACTGCCATTATTGTGGCAATGAAAAATGCAGCCTTTCCTGTTCAACACTCAAACCGCATGCTGCCTGCACCCCAATCTTTCCCTGATCAACCGCCCAGGGTTTCTAGGACACCGGTATACCCCATGCACCATGGCTCTCCTGACACTGGCTACGGCGACACTGCCTCAGGCGGTTCCCCATCACAAGCGTCATTTCTATCACTCATGAATAGCCCTCTGCAACAGACATCGCAACAGTCCACCTCACGACTGTGCACGCCACCAAATGCATCTCAATGCATTATAGGAGAAAACTCTTTTACTTATACGACATTGGAGTAATCGCAAACGTTAAGTTTGGGATAACTGCAATGTCCTACAGCAAACCATCGGAAAGTACAGGTTCCGTGGTGCTGTTGCCGTGTCTGCCAATGCACGGATTATGCTGGTGTCCCAGAAATCCAACGGATGGTCATGGGAACGATTGGGGTTGCAAACATCGCTCACTCCCAGCTAAGATGTGCTCTGCGGCAAAAGAGGCAAGGCGCACTAATTCCATTATGGCAGTGGCACGCACGTAAATTTCTTTGCGGCCTGTGCTACTGTACGAGAAGGACTGCCTTTTTTTTTTTTTTTGTTTTCAATTTAACGCTGCCTTACTGTCCTCCAAGGTTGGGGTACATCACTTCTCTTGACTCATAGTCCTTTCTTTCCCTATATTTATTTTCATGTCTGTCTGTTTCCATGCTCGCTCTATGTTTGTAACAGGAGTTCGAGCATGGAAAAAAAAATGGTGATGACAACAGGGCCATTCTGCGTGCCTGTTGCCATCATCATTTTCGCTTGCGGCATGACCGGCAAGTGTGGCCAGAGCTATACTGCTTGTGGATTGGCCAGTGAAGGAGAAAGTTAGTTGTATTCAAGTAGTGGTAATTGGTATGTGCGCTGAAAAAAAGTAGACGGCTCAACTAAAAGATATGTTTATTTTGCACAAAATAAAAAACCATCATTGTCTAACCAATTCCGTTTCTTTACAATGCAGATTATATGTTTTGTGCGCCGGAAAAATTTGGAGAACAATCTTTTTTGTGAAATATTAAAACATTTTATTATGAAAACTGTTTAACACAATTTTATTGAAGTTTTTAAATTAAAGGTGGAGGAGTGTCCTTTTGTGCCTTCAATAAAATACGTATTTCTCTACGCAGTTTGGTTTCCGCTTCCTTCTGGGGCTGGGCGCCGGGGGAGGGTCACACTGCAGTTAGGGCTGCACACCACCGACACAGGAGAACTGCCATGGCACGGTGCCTTCGTGACTAAGGAAATAGTCAGTGAAGAGTTCGCGTACCTGCACTGCAGTAGCAGGCGTCCTACCTCCCCCCCAGTTGATGACCGTGTCAAAGGCAGGATCAAGTTCTTCGACATCTACCTCTGGGCGATAGTCCCGGAGGTAGTTGTGAAGAACACAACATGCCTTGACAAGGTCATCAACTGTGTTAGGGTCTACTAACAGTGTAGTCCCTAGAACTCTCCACTGACTCACCATAATCCCGAAGGCACACTCAACCACACGACGTGCCCGGCTCAGCCTATAATTAAAAATCCTTTTCCGGGCATTCAGTCCTCTCCGCGGGTATGGGCGCAACAGGTTTGGCATCAACGGGAAAGCCTCATCCGATACCATCACAAAGGGGACTGGATGTGTGGTTCCCGGGAAAGGTTGTGGGGCTGGGAGCGTGACGCCATCTCGGAGAATTTGCATCCCAATCTGTGATGTTCGCAGCACCCGAGAATCCCCAGTGCTGCCATAGGCGCCGACGTCGATGCAAACAAATTTGCTATGTGCATCAGCCACGGCCATCAGGACAATTGAAAAAATTTTTTTGTAATTGAAGAATTTGGAGCCTGAGTGGGCTGGCTGAAGCACACGCACATGTTTGCCGTCGACGGCGCCTATGCAGTTAGGAAATTTGGCAACATCTTGAAAGCCTGCTGCAACACGTTGCCAAGTGTCCTCGGTAGGTGAAGGCATCACGATGGGCTGCAACTTCTGCCAGATGGCGCTGCATGTGCACCTCATAATTTCGGTGATGGTTGATTTACCAACACGAAATTGGAGATGCAGGGATGCATAGCTCTCTCCTGTGGCCAAGAAGCTGAAAAGAAGCAGAGAAGAGAAAAAAAAATTAGTACACAATGAAGACTTGCATTACATCAACACTTCTATGTATGCAGTATTCAGATATTGTTCTCAACACGAAATAGATCGGAGAACGCAGAAGAATTCGTGTGAAGGAAATAAGATTTGCAATTGAAAGGTATACATGGGATGTGGGGGGGGGGGCGTGAAATTCTCACTATCCATTCCACACATGGTTCAGATTTCCATTCTCCCCATCCCAAACAAAAGGGGAGGGAGAATGAGAAAATGAAAACATGTTCCTGCTACACTCAGAAAGGTAACTTGGTCCCGTTCACTGCCGGTGCACAACAAAGGTTGCCCAAGTTTGCTGGTCTGGTAAGTTCAACAATGTAGCTTCTGACAATGTCAATGAAGTCAACCAGCCACAAGATGATGCTGTTCTAATGCCACGCACGGGCAAATAAAGACCCACCCGTCCCGGTGAGATCGGGGTAGCCGTGCAGGTGTCATGATGGGCGTGGTGCTAATAACAGGGGTGCTTGATAGCCCAGCTGTGAAAAAGCAGTGTGACGTAATGCTATAGCATTACGTCCTACTACCGGAGCAATCAGTGCATAAAAAAAGGTACCGCGCAAAAATCACAGAACCAAAAAAAAAAAAAGGAAAAACAAAACAAAAAAAAATAACTACAGTGACACAATAAGAAATGTAACTTACCGAAGGGTGATGAGCAGCCTTTCTTCTGCAGTGATCGCCTTCCTCATCTGCGTGTCCTGGTAGGTCAGATCCCGGCGCACCAGCTCCAGAAGGCGGTCAAAGGCCTCCAGAGGCAGGCGACAAAATGAGACGAACTTCTCAGGATGGCTGCAGAGAGAAAGAGAAAGGGAGAGCGGGCTAAAATTAATAACAATTCAGAGTGCAACATCAAACCTATTCCCATGCAACACTTCACTTACTTTTTAAGATCGTGGTAGTGGCTCGCAAAATGGCCCTTCGTCCCCCTCTCGGTTAGTAGGGGATGAACCCAGAAACGTCTGACGCCGGGAAGCACGATCAGTCTGAAGAAGAATAAGCACATGAATTTTTAAAGCACATTAACATGAATTAAAGCACATGAATTTAAAGCACATGACTGCAATTACACTCTAGTCCGCAGTGCATAAACAAACAACAAGGAAACTAAGCACACAATGACCACAAATCGCTCACCTTTTCAGATTGTTCTCTATCCATCATAAGCACAAATGTAATCAGTCTGCGTCGGTATGCGCGGCTCAGACGGACTGTTGCTCGGTCCATGTCTGCAGAGAAAATGGCCACAAATACAAAGCTCTTCCTACCCTATGCAGAAATGGGTGGGATCGATGACCTCACAGGAAACAGTTTTTTTAAGAATCTGCACCTAGTAAAATACGCAGGCAAATCTGCAAGAAAAACCGCGCCTCTCCAAAAATAACCGCTGCGGTTTTTTCCGCAACAAAGGGCCTGCGGATTTACCGGCGGCAGAACCGCAGATAAATACGCGGTCAAAAACGCGTCTTAATTGGGCCATTGCATGCGGATTTGCCGCAGAAACGGAAAGGTTGCGGCAAATCCGCAGCGGCAAAACCGCGAACTTTCAGCAACAAATCCGCCCTGTGTGAATCCAGCCAAAAGCTTCCATGTTGGTGAAGATGGAAGAGGATGAACGACTACCCGTAGTGAGTCCGCCCAGAGAGAGAGAGCACACCAAACCCAAATTGCTACTACAACAGGTACCCATTTACACTACAGGCATTCTTTTCTTCCCTGTGTGACCATCCTCTAAAAGGATGACCACACAGATGTAAGGGATTTGTACACCCACGCGGAGAATGTGCGGGGTGCTTCTAAGCTAAGCCTCCTTCTAAGTAATGGTCTCGCCAGAGAGTTTGTGGAGAGGTACTTGGTGCTTTATCTCCTCCGGAGTATATATATAATGTACAGGACCGGTGACATATAGATAACGTGGACTATAAGGCCGTATTGTTCCTGTGTATACTGTTCCTCCCAACATCTGAGCTTCTGCCTGTAACTGCTGCCGTGAATGTGTCTGTATTTACCTGTTTGCAAAGTTTATTTAAGTAAAGTTTTACCGGGCCTCAACCGTTCCTGAGGACCCGAGGTACGATACACAAGTCTCTGTGTTTATTTCTCCGCCGCATAGAAATAATGGTGTGGAAACGGTGGCGTCACGAACTAACAACTACTACTACCCTTATCCTGAGGACTACTGGCCCTATTCTCTACTGCAGTAACTCCCTCCGGGACCAGGAGTTGGTAGGTGCCGACGTGACAGGTCCATACACTACACCCTCCCAACTCCAGCCGTATGTTTGGGTAGAGAGTCATTACCCATGAGTAGCGTCACAACTCTTGGCGTCTCATGGGGTATAACTGTAATAAAACATTACACCTGAATATTTGTTCTCAAGGGAGAGAAGCTGCTGCTAGAGATCTCTGGCAGTGGCTTACTCCTCACGCCCTGTTAAGGCTGGGTTCACACGGGACGAATTTGCTGCGGAATTTCCATGCGGATTGTCCACATAGAAATTCCGCCCGCGGCTCCTAATCCCGGGATTAGCCCGCAAAGTGGACGAGATTTAGTAAAAATCTTGTCCACATGCTGCGGCCAGTCTGTTGCGACCAAATCGTGCGGAAAAAAACGCCCATGCGGTGCGGAAATTAAAGACGCAGCATGTCAATTTGTGGTCTCTGTCCTCTCTATGGGGAGAGATGGCCGCAGTGGAAATGCAGGTGACGAAGCCACTCCAAAAACCGCAGCTACGGTTTTCCACTGAAATTCTCGCGGATTTTCGGTGCGGCCAATCCGCGAAAATTCCGCTGGAAATCCGTGTGAACCCAGCCTAAGAGAACATGCATTTGGTCAATAGCTATGTGAGTTGTATAGGCACCTTAACTTACCCTCCCTCTAATAATGAGATGATATTTCTCATCCTGTGCATTATAAACAACAAAGCTATCAAGACAGCGGCAGAAAACAGGAAACCTCAGCTAGCATTTACCTTTTGGTAACATTTTGGATGTATATTGGTGGGATTAATCCTTTAACCCCTTAATGACCATCCCATAGTGTTTTTACATCTTGGCTAAGTGGGCTTTAATACCCAGGGCTGTAAAAACAAGCTCGCTCTGGGGATTAAAGCCACGTTGACTGTGGGAGTGACAGCTCCCTGTTGTCAGCTGCCAGGGGTAGCCGACAACCTGGAGCTGTCATGCAGGGCCGGGATATCCGACCCCCAGTCACGTGATCACCATTATTCTGTTACGGCACTCTGCCCCCCGAGCGCCAAGTGGGGTGCCCTGATCTTCCCGCACCCCACTGTCCCTGCCTACTTGCCTCGGCCCTGGCTAACCCCAGGCGGACAACTGGACGGCGGTCCCTGCTCTGGCTAGGGACCTGGCGGCTGACAAGCAGGAAACTACCTAATGGGGGGAACAGAGTGCCGACAGAGGAGGCAGATGAATCAGACCAACAAAACTTACAAGGCTGGAGATGGGACTCACAGGCAAACTGGCAGGGTGCTGGATAGCAACTAGTACTGACTGGGCCAGACTAGATTAGAGGCAAACAGAACCAACACAAACAGACAGAGTAATAGGGGACCAGAGGGAGCTGACCGACAACTAGGGACTGGCTGGGGCGAACCGCAGACAGACTGGCTAGGTGCATGCAGAGCCAATAACTGGCAATGAGCTCAGTTCACTGCCAGTCTTTTAACCACAAGGTTCCGCCCAGGGGCGGAGAGTGGGAGGAGGCAACTCCACCCACTGCTGTATAAGAAGCACAGAGGAGTGCGGGCGGCACCCTACGGGCGGGCACGCCCACGCCGCCGCCCACTGGTCAACCCAAGCTGCTGGGATGACCTCGACACAGGGCTCCAGGCTGCTGGAGCCGACGCCGGAGCGATGCGCGCCGACCGCGGGACCCCATGCCGCCCTGTATGGTAACATATTCAATGGATAATGGCGATCACATGAAAGTAAATACCATAAAAAGTCAAAAAAGGTTAAAGTTTCAGCTCCCCTCACGGATCGGATCCATGAGGGGGGCTAAAAGTACTCACCTCCATCCTTCGCGATGTCTCACGGTGAACTGGTCCGGAAAGAACCTGCCGCTGTCTTCTGTGCATGCGCGCCAAAGGAAAATGAAGAAGACGGGATCGGCCGAGGAGATTTGAAATCTCCTGGCTCCCAGCTACTGAAGGTAGCCGGGAGGCTGGTGATGTCTCCGGGGAGCGTGGTGACCAGTCCCCGGATCTGTGATCGCTGTGCAGAAAAGTAAAAAAAAAAGACAAAAAAAAAGTTAAAGTTTCATCTTCCCTGACGGATCGGATCCATGAGGGAGCTGAAAATACTCATCTCTATCCTCCGTGATGTCCCACGGCATTCTGGAAATGCTGCGGGCTTCTGCGCATGCGCCAATGTAGCGCTCATGCTCAGAAGGCCAGAGAACCCGGCAAATTTAAAATCTCCCTGCACCTGGCTGTAAATGATAGCCGTGTGCAGGGAGATGTGGCCAGGGACCGCTGTATGCGGTTCCCGGTCACATGATCACCGTTATCCATCGGATAACGGTAATCATGTAAAGTTAAAAGTAATTTAAAAAAAGGTTTAAAAAGTTTAAGTTTCACCTCCTTATGAATCATATCCATGAGGGAAGACATACCTAAGGTCCATAGATTTGTCCCCCGATCAGATCTTCCAGCTTTAGTGCATGCGCCCATCAGCAAAATGGCGGATGCATGCGCAAAAGTCAAGGATTGTCCAGGAAATTTAAAATCTCCCTGCTCCTGGCTACCAATAGTATCCCAGAGCCTGGAGATGTCACGAAGGGTTGCAGTATGCGGTTCCTGATCACGTGATCGCTGTTAACTAATTGATAATGGCAATCACGTAAAAGGGAAAAAAAGGGGAAGTTTCATTTCCCCACACCGATGTGATTGGTTAAAGGAGATGAAACTTCTTACCGGAGGCCTCTGCATTTGAACCCCCAACGCGATCTTCTTCCGCGGACTTTCCCTGGCTTCTGCGCATGCGCCTGTTGGCATAATGCCGGGAAGGGCCCGAGATATTTAACATCTGCTTGCTCCTGGCTACCAAAGGTAGTTGAGAGCCTGGAGCAGTGACCGGTGGCCTCATTGAACAGTCCTCGGACATGTGATAAAAAGGTAGCGATCTATCTTACGCTGGTCAAACAAGAGCAGATAGGAATTGCGGATTCCGCGTGTATTTGATCCGCGGTAATACGTGGATCAATTAAAAAGTATTGAATTACACAATTCCGAATTACGTAATTCATTCACAAAAAACAAAATGCAGCATGTTCTATTTTACTGCGGATATCCGTGACACAGAATCCATTGTGTTCTATGGTTGTGGATATACCCATACGTAACTACATTGTGTACGGGCTGCGGGTATCGGTGTCACGGTTAAGCGACACCACGGAAAATACAAACCAGAAAAGGTGTGCTGCGTATGACCGCCTATGTGAGTGCGCAGTTATGCTTATGATTACATGGCCGTACACAGGGCCACAGGCCGGGCTCACAGCTGCGATCCGCTGCGGACCTCCGCAAGAGGATTCCACATACAGCTGTGACCCCGGTGTTATTCAGACCGCTACCTATATTACATAATTACGAGAAGTCCCGGGAACGCTCACCTGCTGAAAGAACTTCATTACAGTGACGGGACCCAAGTGGCTAGATGCGCCTGAGCCCCGGCAGCGGTGAAGATGTAAGCATAGATTTTAAAATTTTTTTACTACAACTAGGATTGATTTTCAGGGAAGGGCTTATGTTTAAAGCCCTTCCCCGAAAATCACTGCGGGGGTGCCGGCATCCTATTGAAATCAATCGGAGAGCTTTGCGATCCTCTGTGACAGCTGTGGCAGGGGATTCTTTATTCCCCACGGGGAGCTCCCTTGTCGCTTAACACAGTGACAGTGCTGTCACAATATTCAGTGACGAGGGGACTCTCCGTGGGGTACATTGACGCGCAGCACGGACCTATGGTACACGCATGTCCTATGTTTTACAGGTGTGTGTATTTGCACGCCTGTAAAACACGGACATGTGAACACAACATAGGGAACCAATGGTTCTAACAGACTTGTGGTTATGTGTCCACGTATGTACGCACACAAACGTGCTCGTCTGAATGCTCCCTTAAAGGGCTCAATCACACGGGCATTTTTACGCACGATTACTCGCAAAAAAGATCGCGCTGTGCACGTAAAAAAAAAACCTGTGACCACGTCCATTGCCACCCATATGTTCTATCTTTCGTAGGTGCGAATTTATGCGCATGTAAAATTTGCATACGTGACCGCTCCCATTGAAAAGCATTGGTTCTATATAGATGCGGACCACAAATGCAAGTAACAGACTCATCTATTCCATCTCCCTTATTTGCATATTACCCAGAGGAGCGAGCATGGCGATTTGAGTCTCCTCACTCCCCGTCTAGGTGCTCTCACTAAGGAGAAAAGATAGTGTTTCTGACCCCCGTCTCAGGCCTCTCACTAGCAAAGCTAGACTCCTACTGCACACTGATGAAGAGCAAATACCCTGAAACAGCTGTCTGTACATGGAGTCTGACTTCGCTTATAATTCCTGGTTATTGTTAGAAGACTTGTATAAAGAGTCTGCCTTTGGCTTGAAGGAACGCTGCCTTCCGATAGGTGGCTCTGTGGAGGTTTTATTCCATCTCCCTTAGACGCACATAAAAACGCCCGTGTGACTGAGCTCTTAAAGTGACACGTCAGATTGCCAAAATTTGGCATTAAGGGGTTAATGGCCAGCAAATTTTTGAATTTTCCTTTCTGCTCTTTCATCCTCACTTTTCAAGAGCTATAACTTTTTTTTAATTTTCTGCTGACATATGAGAGCTTCTTTTCTGCAGGATGAGCTGTATATTTTTAATTGTACCGCGTAACGCACGATTTGGTGAATTGAAAAATGTTCAAAACTTTTTAAGTGGAGTGAAATAGGAAAAAACACACGAGTTTTTGGGATTTGTTTTATTGCGTTAATGGGGAAAAAAATTTACATGGTAACTTTATTCTGTAGGGCAGTACAAATGTGGTAATACGACAGTTATATCCTTTGTTTCTGTATAATTACTTAAAAAAAATTGAAAACCTTTTTTTTTCCTATTTGGCACCATATTCTGAGACGCATTTTTTAATTTTTGCACCAATAGGCCAGTGTGAGGGCTCCTTTCTGCAGGCTAGACTGTAGTTTTTATTGGTACTATTTTGGGTTGCTTGCAGCTTTTTGAAGACTTTTCATTCAATTCTTTTAGGTGACAGAATGCCCCCTAAAAAACACAATTCTGGAATAATTTTGATATTCATTGTGTGGGCTATACGATGCTACATTTTAAAAGTTTGTACAAATTATTATTATTTTTTTAATGGGAAAAGAAGGGTTTTGAACTTTTTTACGATTTAAAAAATGTTATTCAATATATTTTTGGTCCTTTTTTTAATTCCCTATAGAGGACTTGACTTTGTGATCACTTAGTTCTACTACATAGTGCAATATTTCTGTATAGCAGTAGATGGTGCATTTCAATGTTTTAGTCTATTAAGGGGGTTGTACGGTTAGGCCTCATGTCCACGGGCAAAAGATTATTTTAAATAAGGGATGCATAGGGATGCATTGACCACGCGCGGGTAGATAAATACCCGCGGATGGTCAATAAAAGTAATTTTAAAAAAAATGGAACATGAAAAAATCCGGACCATACTCCATTTAGGTGCGGGTCTCCCGCGCGGACGGCTCCCGCAGGCTTCTATTGAAGCCTATCGAAGCTGTCCGGATCCGCGGGAGACCAAAATCAGAATATACTCACTTGCTCCGGATCTTCCCTTCTTCGTGGCTTCATCTTCTCTCTGTCGCGGCCGGATCTCTTTTCTTCAGGCCGGCGCATGCGCGCGGCACGCAACCGACGTGCCGTGCACATCTGCCGGGCCGAAGAAAGAAGATCCGGCCGCGACGGAAAGAAGATGAAGCCGCGAAGAAGGGAAGATCCGGAGCGTACGAGAGGTGAGTAATTGCTATTTTCCCCAGTCGTCTCCACGACAGCACCAATTGAGATTGCCTCCTCCTGATAGGACAGGAACATACTGAGAGGTTAAAAACTCCCCCCCTTCCCCACTTTCCTCAGTGTCTTCCTGTCCTGCCAGGAGGCAGGATCTCTGAGAGGAGCTGGTGGAGAAGCCAGCCAGGATTACTTACAGGCGGATCGGAGGGCAGTGGCTCAGCCTGTCCTCCCTTCCAAGCCAGACGACTCCCGGGACGCCACATGGGGTGGTAACCCCCGGGCCAGGTTCCTCCCGCAGCGGCCCATGGGGGGTACAAAGCGGGAGCCTCAGTCCCCTTGTCCTCCCTGCAGAAGTTAGAGCGCGGTGCTCCAGGAAGCCCTTCGACGGCGGGGGGCGGGGGGCCGCGTCACGTGTCCAGTGCGATGACGTCATTGCGTCTGCATCAGGAGCGGAGGGGGCGGGGCTTAGCGCAGGATCGCGAAAATTAAAAAAAAAATAAGAATCTGAGAGAAGCCAGAACAAACCAGCACTACAGGTCGCAGGGTGTCTGCAGCACCGGTACAGAAATGAGTGCTCCAGCCCCAGAGACAGCTGAAACCTCAGCCTCAGCGGCCGTAAGTAGCCAGTGCGGCAAAAAATACAATGCAAATATCCAGTGTATTGTGTATGGAAAATTGCATATTTACCCGCAAAAATGCTTTATTTGTCAGGGGGATAAAAAAGACCCCCCCCCCCCCCCCCAGAACAAAACTCAGAAAATGCGGGATAAAACTGCCAGCTACGTACCAGAGGCCTCTATGCAAGGCATGCGTAGTTAGGCTAGTTAAAGAGGAATCGGGAGGACGTTAGGAAGCTAGTGAAAGAAGAGGTTAGATCAGCCCTAACGTCACACCTGGCGCCGCCAGCGAGACGCCAGAAAAGGGCGTATGTTCCTGACGAGCCGTCCGACTCCGAGAGTTCTATCGGGTCGGAGCAAGAGGAACAGGCGGCCAAGGAGTCCTCAGATTAGGAGGACTACAAAAAATACTTATTCCCATCAGGACGACTTAATGGAATTGATTAAGTCAGTCAGGGCTACACTAAAAATGGAAGAGCCCAGAGAACCATGTACCCTACAAGATGAGATATTTGGGGGACTAGGGGAGAGGCGCAAGCATACCTTCCCTGTCCACAAGAATATCACCAAAATAATCCAAAAAGAGTGGAGCCGCACAGTTAAAAGATCCCATGGATCGCAAAGCTGAGGGCCTTCTAAAGAAATCATGGGAGGCAGCGGCAAACATACTTAGGCCAGGGATCGCAGCCACTTGTGTGGCGCGAAATCTGGTGGTATGGCTAGAACAGCTACAGCTACACCTAACCAATAACACGCAAATTTCCTAGCGGACGCCGCGGCCGAAACTGTCAAACTCTCGGCGACAGCTACAGCCCGGTCTAACTCAGCCAGAAGAGTGTTATGGCTGAAATCGTGGTCAGGCGACCTAGCCTCAAAAAATAAGCTATGCGCCCTCCCGTTCTACGGCCAGTTTTTGTTCGGACCGGACCTTGACAAGATTCTAGAGAAGGCGGCCGACAAAAAGAAGGGATTCCCGGAAGAAAAGCCACAGAGAGGGAAGACCTTCTTCCGGGCCCCAAGGCAACAGCCAGAGGCCTACCGAGGCAAGGGCAAGACAGGCTGCTGGAGTTACCCCAAGGGGGGCAGAGGAAGGAACATCCTCTTTAACCCCACCAGGGGGAGCCAAAGCAGAGACCCTGACGCCATCCCCGTAGGGGCAAGGCTGGGGGGCTTTGTGGATCAAGGGGCCACGATTTCCGAAGGCCCATGGATCCCAAAGATCTTACAGCAGGGATACCGGATAGAGCTGGTGTCCCTCCCCAGAAGAAAATTCATTATCACGGGAGGCTCCAAACAGTTACACCTACTAAAGCAAAGCGTTGGGGACCTGCAACAACTAAATGCAATATCCCCCGTACCGCAAAACGAGGAAACCCAGGGCCATTATTCCAGGCTCTTCCTAGTAAGGAAACCCTGTGGGAAACAGCGGATGATAGTGAACCTGAAACCTCTGAACACCTGCATCAGATACAGAAAATTCAAGATGGAGTCCATCTCCTCAACGATAAAGTTGATTCCCAAAGGAGCCTACATGGCATCCATCGATCTAAAGGATGCTTATTTCCACGTACCGATCCACGAGGGGTCCCGGAAATACCTAAGGTTCGCAGTGGATATGGGCAAAGGAATAGAGCACCATCAATTCAGATGCCTGCCCTTCGGGATCTCCTCAGCACCCAGAATCTTCACCAAAATTATGGCAGAGGTAGCTGCCTACCTGACGAAGAAGTCGGTCCTAATAGTACCCTTCCTGGACGATATTTTAATAATAGCAGAGTCCAGAGAACTCCTAACGAAACACCTGAGGATAGTGCTAGAACTTCTCCAATCCTTAGGATGGATCATAAACTGGGAAAAATCCAGCCTAGATCCCGACAAACAGAAAACGTTTCTGGGTATAACGCTCGACTCAGAATCGCAATGCTCCTGCCTACCCGAGGAAAAAATACAAAAAATCCGACGGCTAGTCAAAACCTTTTTACGGAGACGATTATGCACAATTCGGGAAGCCATGTCTCTCCTGGGAAACTTGACTTCACGCATTCCAGGAGTAGCATGGGCCCAGGCTCACACCAGAGCCCTGCAAGCCTCAGTCCTATCCACGTGGGACAAAAAAGCAGTCCTCTCTGGGGACAAGAATGTACATTCCAAGCGCGGTGAAAACATGCCTGCGTTGGTGGGCATCCCCAGAGAACCTGCGGAGAGGGGTTCATTGGCTACAAAACCCAGCCACTCGCATCACAACGGATGCAAGCCCCTGGGGATGGGGAGCGCATGTGGGGAACCAGTTCTTTCAGGGCCCATGGCCTCAAAGGACAAAAGAACAGTCCTCAAATTACAGGGAACTACAGGCCATATGGCAGGTCCTACAGCAGTTAGGGAACTCACTACAGGACCAGCATATAAAGATACTGTCAGACAATATCACTGCGGTCGCCCATATATGACACCAAGGGGGCACAAGATCTCCCGCTCTGCAAAACATCGCACAGAAAATTTTCCACTGGGCAGAGGGCCGGATCCTCTCGATCACGGCAACCCATTTGAAGGGGACGCTAAACCAAAAAGCGGACTTTCTCAGCAGGAGGCAAATAGACCCAGGAGAATGGTCTCTCTCCCTGAAAGCATTCAGAATCCTGATCAACCAGTGGGGGACCCCACAATTGGACCTGTTCGCAACCAGGGAAAATGCCAAAGTAAGCAATTTCTTCTCCCTCCGGCCAGGAGATCGGCCGACAGCAGTAGACGCCCTAGGCCAAGACTGGGGAGAGGGGCTGGTATACGCCTTTCCTCCTATACCATTGATCCCCAGAGTCTTACAACACTTCAGAACCCAGGTATGCACACTAATCCTGGTGACCCCCTTCTGGCCCAGAAGCTGGTTCGGTCTTGTAGCAACATTGAGCGTCCAGGACCCAGTCATCTTCCCTACCTGGACAGATCTTCTATCGCAGGGGCCACTGAGCCATCCGAGCCTAGACAAGCTCCACTTAACAGCATGGCTCTTGAGGAATCCTGACTAAAAGAGAAGGGATTCTCAGAGAGAGTAGTAGAAACGTTAACGTCCAGCAGAAAAAAGACTACCCACCTTCTCTACCAGAAAGTTTGGAGAAGGTTTTCCTCATGGAGACAGGGAAGGGATCGCGGGGATTCTATCCCGGACATCCCTCTAATCTTAGAGTTCTTGCAGGAGGGCCTAGAGATGGGCCTCTCTCCAAGCACCCTGAAGGTCCACGTCGCAGCCCTTAGCGCCATATGTGACACAAAGTTCGCAGACAACAGATGGGTCAACAGGTTCCTAGCAGCAGCAACTAGATTACGGCCTAGGCCCATAAATCTTTTTCCAGACTGGAACCATTCGAGCCGATCGAAGCACTACCCATAAAAATGCTTACTACCAAGACCATTTTCTTAGTAGCCATCACCTCCGAAGGACGGGTTAGCGAGCTGCAGGCCTTGTCCATTTGCCACCCGTTCCTGAAAATCTCGGACACCAAATTAGTATTTAAAACGGACCCGGCGTTTATGCCAAAAGTAGTATCACATTTTCATAGGTCCCAAGACATAATAATCCCCTCATTTTTTAGTAAACCTAAAAACGAGGAAGAAAAAACCCTAAACTGCCTGGACGTTAGGAGAGCAGTCCTAGGCTACATAGAGGCGACAAGCCACTGGAGGCGGGACGACAACTTGTTCGTCCAGTTCAGTGGCCCAAATAAAGGGAGCAAAGCAGTAAAAAGCTCCATAGCCAGGTGGATCCGCCTAGCCATCATAGAGTCCTATAAAGCCCTCGGGAAGGAAATCCCTTTAGCTCTTAAAGCCCATTCTACAAGGGCAGTAGCATCCTCATGGGCCGAACATAGCTCAGCTTCGGTCGAGCAGATATGCAAAGCCGCAGTCTGGAAGAAACCCCACGTTTGTTAAACACTATAGCGTAAAAGTGCAGCAGGACGAGGACATGGCCTTCGGCCGCAAAGTCCTCTCGGCAGCAATCCCACCCTAGGGAAACTTTAGTTGGTACGTCTCAATTGGTGCTGTCGTGGAGACGACTGGGGAAAAAATGGATTATACCTACCTGATAATCAGGTTTCCAGTCTCCACGACAGCACCCGTACCTTCCCCCCCTAAATTGATAGAAAAGAAACTATATAATATAATATAAAAAAACATATATATAATATAATTTTATTTAAAAAAAAACAAACAAAAAAAACCCCGGTTAAAAGAAAAAAATTTAAGTTGAGCTCCTACCCCGGCAATTCGTTAGAATCCACTGAGGAAAGTGGGGAAGGGGGGGAGCTTTTAACCTCTCAGTATGTTCCTGTCCTATCAGGAGGAGGCAATCTCAATTGGTGCTGTCGTGGAGACTACTGGAAACCTGATTATCAGGTAGGTATAATCCATTTTTTCATCCCTCATGTCCGCGGGACAGGAGGGACCCGCTACGGATTCTCAATGGAGAATCCGTAGTGGGCCTGATTTTCCCCGTGGACATGAGGCCTTACTGGACAACATGCTCCTTTTAGTGCCCCTGTGCTAAAATAGGAAAAACAGTACTGCCCTATTCCCTGCTGCACAGTCCAGCTCTGCTGTGGTCCCGCTGTTTGTTGTGACAGATGATGTCACCGGACGTCAGGTGACCACTGCAGCATCACAGCTCATTCTCCTGGCATCAATGCTCACATCCTGAGTGCCATGATGACTGGAGTTCAGGAACGTGACACTGCAGCCTCTGATTGGCTGCAGCGGTCACCAGATGTGACCTCATCTGTCACAACAAATGCAGGGACCATAGCAGCGCTGCAGTGCTGGATCGCAGCAGCCAGCAAGAGGTCAGTACTGCTCTTCATCTTATTTTAGCACTGGGGGAACTAAAGGGAGCATATTGTCCAGTAACTGGACGACCCCTTTTAAGCCCTGCCATAGGCAGGACTTAATAGACTGTATTACACAGCAGCCCTGAGAGCCTTCACTATACTCTGAGCTGCCATGTGAACCCATTATCACCCTGGCAAACATACTACAGGGAGGAGGCAATGTGACATCAGAGGGACCCTCCTCTGGTAGACTGCTTGGTTGTGCTGTGACATCCAAGTCGTTTAATGGCCATGACTGGATCTAACTCTGATTGCTGCCATTGCAGGCAGGTGTCAGCTGTCAGAAACAGCCGCAACCCACCAGGAATGGAGTGGGCTCGGCTCACCACCAGCAACCTCTCGCCATACATGGCCGTTGGTGATTAACCGATAAAGGGGTTTCTTGATATTAAAAAAAAAAATTCACAAAGCTGATGAGGTAGAAGGTAAAGAAAAATGGCCATATTCACCTGTACATTGGCCTCCTCCATCTTGAGCCACCTCATTGATCCCTTGAAGTTCGATGCCAGAACTAACTGAGGCAGTTATGTTCTGTTCATTACTCTAGTGACTTCAGCTGGCATCTGTACATGAACGGCATGTGACTGCTGAGGCCTGTGATTGGCGAGTAGTCATGTGAGTAATAAACGGCACGTGATCACTGCAGTCATTTCTAGGCACAGACCAGCAGAGACCAGAGCAGCGATGCTGGACAGGGGAGGCCATTGGACAGGTGAGTATATTTTTTTTCTCTATTTTTCACTGTCATTTGCTCATTTCCTGATTTTAATTTTTTTCTTGGAAAACCCTTTTAAGACCTGGGTTATACTGTCGTAATAGTGTGCCTATAGAAGTCAATAAGGTCATGCTGTACCACCATCTGCCTCCAATTTCATATAGAGCTATATATTTGTTTCTGTTTATGGCCATGCCAGTCCATGGCCCTGTACTGAGGCATAATGCTTCAACAATCCAAAGCTGCAAGAACTACGTGATTGCATAAGGCCTTAAACTGATCCCAAGTGCTCGACCTGATTACCGCCAGTCTAGCCAGTTTGGCATTACCATCAGGTTCATGTCCTGTGTCTCCACACTGCTTTCTTCTGAAGTGTTCTGAAAGTGTACCTGCTAATCACTTTAAGTAATTGGCTTTCCTGTCAGTTGCCGAGAGCCCATGTTCTATATGTAGTGCAAAGACAGAAGAATGAAAGTGTCCCCATGCCATGAAAAAAAAACCAGAAATGTTGCCATTGTTTTTGGGTTGTTTTTACAGCGCTCACCATTTGGTAAAAATAACATAACTTTTTTTTACCTGGAGCAGCACAATAAGTGCAATAGCAAATTTATAGAGATTTTTTTATCGTTTACTTCTATTGTACAATAAAAACACATTTTTAAAGAAAAAACAATTTTATCTGCATTGCTGCATAATATTTTCATTCTTCCTTCCATGGAGCTCAGTGAGGACTTATTTTTGCAGAAAGAGGTGTAGTTTTTGTTGGTACCATTTAGAGGTACATTAGGCTTCATTCACACGTGTATATCGGCCGGCCAATTTTCATGGCCGGCCGATGTACGTTACCCATCTGATGCATTGGTTCCCAATGCATCAGTTCAGATGGACATGTTCCCCAATGCAAAAAAACGGCCAGCCAGTAAAGAGAGCGCATATGGTGTGCGTTCGGGCTGGATGTTTTTACGGTGGCTGGAAAAGATAGTTCTGGAACTATCTTCCGGACAGAATATGGCAGCGGCTCCCATAGACTCCTATGGGAGCTGCTGGAGGAGGGAGGTTGGAAGGAGTTTAGCAGTATGACTGCTAACCTCCCACCCCCTTTCCTCCTCCTCTCCGCCCCTTGCCGACTGTCTGCAATGGGGGGAGGTGGGAGCTAGTGTGCTAAGCTCCCACCCTGTCCCATTACTGGCAGCCAACAAGAGGGGTGAGGGGGCAGGAGTTTAGCACACTAGCTCCTGCCCCGTCCCACGCCCTCTCCTTGCCGACAGCAAAAGCTAAACTGTCTCCTTCCACCCGATGGCATTTCGGGTTTGGCGTATACTCCCTCCACTCGGCCGTCTGAATGGGCACATAAATGGGAGATGCAGCGGTGACTTGGTCATGACTGCCTCTCATTCATATGACTTTCGGTCGTGCTCTGCTATTGTTTAGTCCCACAAGGGGACTTGAAGATACGATTGTTTGTATAGTACACTGCATTACCTATGTAGGGTATTCTGCAGCCTATTAGACTCTGCCGGAGGTGGGGTCTTATAGACTGATTTACATGGCAGACATGGAGGCCTTTGTCAGGCTTCCAGCTGCTATGGGAACCCATTGATACCTTGCAATCGCACTGTGAAGTGGCAGTGGGTGATAGAAGGAAGCCCTCTCCTTCTGTCATCTTACATGCTGCTATTGATTGTATCGATACACCCAAGAAATAGATTGCAGCATGCTGTATTTCTCTGCGTACCACGCAGCGTGACCCCTATACACTCGTATAGGCTGCGTATGGTATGCTGTCCATACATAATACATTGCATATGGACGGCCTTTTCATATGCATCCCTGCTCCGAAACAGAGCGGGGAATGCAAAAGATCCACAGCGCGTGTCTGGGTGCATGTGATCCGCGACCATGCACAGCGCAATCGCAGACATATGAGGTCTCTGCCAGCAGAGCCGCTGTTTACAAAATTGGTAAAATGGGGAGAACCGCAGCATTTTTCGATATGTTTTTGGACACGAGCTCTAAGTGGTGAAGAAATAATATCTGAGGAAGGATATGCACTTGTTAAGGCTACTTAGATATCCGATATACTCGTGTGCACCCTTGAACATTGTCTTACAGCTTACCTTTAAAGAAAAATTTGGATAGCTTTGTAAATATACTGTTTTATTTATAGTGTTTTTGAGCTACAGCCTATATTATAATCTAGGATTTAGGTAAATTGCGATTTTGCGCGATCGCGATTTTAACATTACAAGTCCCATAGACCCCTGCAGGAAAAAAATGCTGCGAATTTCGCAGGGAAAAAAAAACGCCAGTGGGTGGGCGCCCTTAGTTTGGGGTTTCCAATTGGAAAAAACAACTGATCAATTTATTCCCATTGATTTCAAAAAAGCAAATGTTCGGGTGTGAGTTCACCTCAGCTCCATTAGGTTTCCATTTTTGTGGATGAAAAAATAGCACAGCCTGCAGCATTATTTCTCCATTCAAAAAAAAAAATGGAAACCTAATGGAACAGAAGCAACTGGAAACCTTTCCGTTTTGTTTCCTTTTTTTAAGCCCTATTGCAATCAATAGGGAAAGAACTGATCCCGTTTTTCCCATTTTATTTCCATTTCTCTTCTCCAAGAACGGAGAGACAGAATGCCAGAACTAGACCCCGAAGCAGGTGTGAATTCGACCTTAATTAACAATTCTGCTTCAGAACTACTCAGACTTCAGAACTGAAACTTCCCAGTAGAGATGAGCGAGCGTACTCGCTAAGACAAACTTCTCGAGCGAGTAGTGCCTTATGCGAGTACCTGCCCGCTCGTCTCTAAAGATTCGGGGGCCGTCGGGGCGGGGAGAAACGGGGGGAGATCTCTCTCTCTCTCTCTCTCTCTCTCTCTCTCTACCCCCCGCTCCCCCCTGCTCACTCCCGCAACTCACCGCCAGCACCCGAATCTTTAGAGACGAGCGGGCAGGTACTCGCATAAGGCACTACTCGCTCGAGTAGTTTGCCTTAGCGAGTACACTCGCTCATCTCTACTTCCCAGCATTCTTTGCTGGCTCTTTGTCACCGCAGAGCTTGTTGGTGATTTGCATTCTACACCAGGCAATGTACATATCCCCCATAGTGTTTTTTACGTAGATCCACATATAGAGGCGTTCACACATGGTGGATTTTGCTACGAATCTACATCAAAATCTGTGTCAAAATTTGTCCCATTTGTTGTGAATTTGGATTCTGATCTACAGCAGATTTCACCCTTTCAGTTGAAGGGGTGAAGTCTTCTGCATGCCCATGTCAATCCACATCAGAATCCACACCAATAGGGGTGGATTTTGACACAAATTTGATACAGAAAATCTGCACCACTTCTGCTGGGTGTGAACATACCCATAACATGTAAAATGGTGTTCAAAGGTGCCCCCACCCGAAATGGGTAAATAGGCTTGATACAGAATAATGGGGTACAGAGTTTGTGTGTTTCTTGGTTAGCGTTCACTTTATACATCGGTTTGTTTGCTGTTGTCGTCATCTAAGCCATTGCTTTTCCCTTTTGCATGTTGTCGATGAGTTGGAAGATTTAGAGACAGTGGGGGTTTGCTTTGGTACCAAGACTTCAAGAGTTTGTTGACTTGCTCATGGTCAGTGATCCCATGAAGGTGGTCTTCCTCCTCCTCTTCCTCCTCTGTCTTCTTCATCATGTGAGCGACCTTCATCTCATTCTGCATGCTTTGGAAGAAATGGAGAATGCACTTGTGGGCAAAGTCTCTTGCATGTTCACAGCAAGTCTCATCAAAGATCTTCTGCTCAATGTCAATGTAGTTACTCCAGTAGCGAGTTTGAAGAAAAGATGTTTGATCAAAGCAGGGCTTGAGGGTTCGGGCGAGGAATGCCAAGATAATAAGGCACAGCAGGATACTCCATCCTAAGGCCTAGATCGAAGATATAATGAAATATACTATGAAACATATTGTGGGGTATATAGATAGAAGAACTTAAAATTTTTAAGCAGAATCCTGGGACTAAGTATTTGTTGATGGCCTACTCTTCATTCCTGAGGTTCCAAGGATCCGTCAACCACGAGTTGGGTCCAGGATTACAAAAGAAGTCTACTTTCTTCTAGAAACAGCGCCACACCTGTCCATGGATTGTGTCTGGTATTGCAGCTCAACTCAATTGAAGTGAATTGGGCTTATCTTCAATACCACATACATCCCATGGCAGGGCTAGCACCTTTTTAAGCAAGAGTGGCCATCAAATCCTGTATAACCCCTTTAACTGTACTCCCTGGATAGAGAATAATTTACCTGTGACCAGCATTTCAAGTATCTTGAAACCGCTTTTCTTGAAGTGTTATTCCTGATCATGATGTCCTCCTTACAAGGCACCTTGTAGAGTAGGGTTAGAAATTCTGGTGAAGTGTAATTTGCGAAGCCTGGGAATTTGTCTGGGTCCACGGAGCCACTAAATGCACAAACGAAACAACTTCCATCCAAGAGTGAAGTCAGAATCCAGACCACTGGTGCGACCATGGCACGTGTGAAGACCGATGTACACATGTACCTGCAAGTACAAAATAGGTTGTAGGACATATTTTACACATGAAGACATTTGGCAACATTTTTATGAACTGTGGCGTGAAATAACATTGACTTGTCATTCGCCATGTTAGGCCGCCTGCACACAACCGGGTCAGATTCCGCATGCGGGATCCTGCAGCGGAATCTGACCCTCTGCCTAGCCGATGACCCAGCAGACCTGGCCCGATTTTTCTTTATTCTGTACTGCGGATGTGCCAGCTGTGGTGCCGGCACACATGCGCATTACACATTATGCCGCGCCATCACTAGGCAATGACGTGGATCCTGCGACCTTTCTGCAATGATGATTGCGGAAGGGCCGCGGGTTGGACGGCTTCCGTTGAATGGAATCGGCCCAGAAATAGAGCATGCTGTGTTTTTGTTTTTTTTTCTGCAAGGGGGAAAAAAAATCGCAATCGATTTCTGCTCATGGGCAGGAAAAACCCCTTTTCGATAGCATGCTGTGGCAGGTATTTGCTGCGGAATCTGGAGGCAGATGCCCACTCCGGATTCTGCAATGCAAATCTGCCCGTGTGCAGGCGGCCTTACCATATGATCTACAAGGTGGTTGCATGATTACATCTATACTGTCTTATAAAATACATAGTATCTTGCCATAAACGTCATTAAAGAAACTCATTTGTGAGCATCATGAATCAATTGATGGTTGTCCTAGTAAACCATCTGAGGCTACTTGTGAAAAAATCAAGACAAGCTCTTTTGGGGCCAAGGACAGGGGTTTCAAGATGCACCCCCTTTTGTTCCCTAGCGTTAAGCATGACATTGTAAGGGGGGTACAGATTCTTGTTTGAACATGTTTTTTTAATTACTTTTGTTGTTCTGTGATATATTACTGTACTGTTGTCTTAAAGGGGTGGAAATCAGAACCGGATCAGTTTTTGCAGGCCTGGCCTGAACTCATTATTGGAAAGCCAGAGAAGTTCTCAGCCCAATAACAAAGTCCTCTTGCAACTGCGGCTAGTTGGACAGCCTTTTAGGGCACAGCTCTCAGTCCTCAGTAAGGCCGGGCTCACATGAGCGTAATTTCATTACTACACACGCATAATACACAATGAATGTAGTCAATGATGGTACACTGATTTTTATTTCTTCATTTGAACGTGCGTATATGCGATACATATAATACGGGTGTAAGAAGGAATGCAGCATGTTCTATTTTACTGCGCATTACTTGCGATAAAGCCCTATGGGCGTGTATGAAAATGCTGCACATATGCAATTTAATTGCCTATCTGTGGCATTTTATGTGAATATTACTAGGAAACAAAACAAGTAAGGTAAAAAAAAAAGAAACCAGGAAGCCAGTGCAGGACGGCGTACGTGAGATATGTTGTCATGCACAGGCATACGCGATCACAATTGCGGTGATTGCAGCTTCACATGCCGGTAAAACGCTGCATTTTATACGCAGCATACGCTCATGTGAGCCTGCCGTAATAGAGACTGTACACAGAAATTCAAAAGGCAAGCTTTATAGGCCTACTCTTCCTACCCTGCTTGTAGCAACAACTTTAACAAGCCGAACACATATAATTCAACTTTAGATGGAACATCAAGTCTTGTTCTTCACCAGATGTAAGATGCCTCCTAGCTGCTTGAGCCTTTCTTCAGGATGTAAAGCATTAATAATAGAGATGAGCGAACGTACTCGTTTCGAGTAATTACTCGATCGAGCACCACGATTTTCGAGTACTTCAGTACTAGGGTGAACAGATTCGGGGGGGGTGGCGTGGCGGCGCGGGGGGTAGCAGCGGGGAACAGGGGGGAGCCCTCTCTCTCTCCCTCTCCCCCCCACTCCCCGCTGCAACCCCCCACTCACCCATGGCGCCCCCCGAATCTTTTCGCCCGAGTACGGAAGTACTCGAAAATCGCGGTATTCGGGCGAAAAAGGGGCGTGGCCGAGTATGCTCGCTCATCTCTAATTAATAACATTTGGCTCATATATCATTCCTGGAAAAGAATTGTTAATAGTTGTGGAATTGCAGTGTACCACCAGTAAATGCCAGTGGACATAATATAATTACTTAACCTGAATTCTGCAGCCATATCCTTTATTTGACTATACAGATCCAGCAAACATTAACTTGACATTTAGTGGTTTATGATAAATTGCCTTGATATAAACATTTAAAGCATTCTAGTACTGGCGATGCACCAGTCCTATAACAATTGCTACATCTGTATCTTAAGTATTGTTGCTATTTAGTAGAACATCGAAACACTGAAACAATTCTACATGCAAGTAAACATGAACACTTACTTCACAATGGCCAGGTCTTTCTTCCTTCTGCCCGCTGGTCTCATCCACTCTTCTATCATCATAACCGATTGTCTGTTCACTATAAGACCACAGAGAAAAAGGGCGATTGGAGGCACAAACATAATCCCCATCCCATATATCATATTGTATTTGGGGAGGCACGGACAATTGAAATCTAGTGAGTTGTAGATTTTAACACTGGCCAGGGCTAAAATTCCACAGATTCCATTCATCACTGATTCCGAGTTGGACTGGAAGTACTGAAATATCATCTTAAACCGATCCATGGTGCTTCGATTTGTTCTCTATTCCAAAGCAATGTATAGGGACTCTGTAAACTCGCAGCTCTATAGGTTATATAGTTACAGGTGTGTTTAGTGCCTGGATGTGAGGATGTATCCTCCTGGGGTGAAGCTTGAGTGAATGTTCTCGTAGGGTGTGATGTGGGCTGCGGAGGCTGTGCCGGGCTTGTGTAGGGAAATGAGCTAGTCAAATGTTTGCTTTTATGAATATCTTATTGTCGGATCCTGATTGAAAGAGACACATGAGAATACTAACCCAATAAGAAACGATCTGACTAAAGAGATATACAGTCCAGCAGCTAGTTTATCAATAGTTTTTATTTATCCGTTTGTACATATAATTACATTTTATGTTGAATGAATGTTTTATCTGTAGCTAACATCTGTGTTAAATGCTCTTCTATACAAAAGACAGGACTGTTTCACTCTGCCTACCTGCTGCACCCTCTGTTATGGGGGTAAGTCATGACGCATGTAATTGGATAAGCTAATGTACCTTTTTTCCCCAAAATTTAAAACTTATCCTGAAAATAAGACCCAGCATGATTTTTCAAGATTTTTGAGGGTGCTCAAAATATAAGGCCTACTCCAAAAATAAAGCTCTAGTTAGGGCTCCTTCACACTGGCAAAGAAAATCAGGCGATTTTCTCGCGATGCGAGTGAAAGCGCATGATTATAAAACCAATGATTGTCCACAGTTTCATGCTCATTTGTGATGTTTTTACTCCTGCGATGCTGCATGAAAAAAAAAATCACAGCATTTACTTTTTTGAGATATCACCCATTGTAGTCAATGAGGACGGCGGTAGTAGTGCCGCCCCTATTTAAAACAATGGGAGAACATTGCGATCCCCTGCTGGGGCTGTGACAGCTGCAGCAGGGGATTCCTTCAGCCCCATGCGAGGCTGTCGCATCCAGGGCTCTCCAGATGTTTTCAATGAGGCCTGCAGCAGTAGCACCAGCCCCATTGAAAACAGTGGGAGAACTTCGCGATCTCCTGCTACAGCTGTGACAGCCGTGGCGAGGATAAAGGGAACCCAGCAGGGATGCCAGGCTGTTTCCATGTAAAAACACCTCGACTCCAGGGGTTTTCAAATTGGGTGCCCTTGTGGACAAGCCAGTGGGTCCAGAACAAATGGGTAAAGAAGGACAAAGCCCTTTCATCCAATTTGAAGGAACAAAAAGCTTTCAGGTCCCTCTTCAAGACCATGGTGCGTTCAAAACAATCTCTCCCTAGATTTCCTTACTTCTTTTCTTTAGTTGCTGCAAAATAGTTTTTAAAAAGGACTAAAGCTGAACAACACTTAAAGTTCAGTTTACAGCTCTTAATGCTCATCTGTAAGGGAAATTCTCCAACAACCATATGGTAAAGACTTTCTCAGAGGTAGACTGCAGCTACATGGGACTTGGTTGTGATGTTGTCAGCACTCTCCAAACACCAGTTTGAACCAATAGAAAATTCTTTATTAAGGCTGTTAACCTTCAAAACATCATAGTAATCACCATAAAAAGCAAGTGTGGGAACGGCCTAATGCGTTATTTACCCCACACGGTATGACGAATACCAGAATTGCGCTTTTTTTGGTCACCCCGTCTCCAAGAAAAAAATGTAATAAAAATCGATCAAAAAGTTGTATGTACTCCAAAATGGTACCGATTAGAGATGAGCGAGCATACTCGATAAGGCAAACTACTCGAGCGAGTAGTGCCTTATTCGAGTACCTGCCCGCTCGTCTCTAAAGATTCGGCTGCCGTCATGGGTGAGCGGTGAGTTGCGGCGGTGAGCAGGGGGGAGCGGCTGGGAGAGAGTGAGAGAGAAATCTCGCCTCCGTTCCTCCCCGCTCTCCCCCACCGCTCCCCGCCCCCTGCCGACACCCGAATCTTTAGAGACGAGCGGGCAGGTACTCAAATAAGGCACTACTCGCTCGAGTAGTTTGCCTTATCGAGTACACTCGCTCATCTCTAGTACCAATACAAACTACAGGATGTCCCGCAAAAAAATGAGCCCTTGCACAACTATGTCGACGGAAAATAATTTAAAAAAATTAAATATCTTTGAAAAAAAATAAAAGTAGTACAGCAAAAAAAGAAAAACTATATAAATTTGGTATCGTAGTAATCGTACTGACCCATAGAATATAATTCTCATGTCATTTTTGTAGAAGTCTGTACGCCGTCGAAAACAAGACGCACCCAAAGATGACGGAATTTTATTTTTTTTCCATTTCACTCCACTTTTTAAAAAGTTTTTCAGTGCATTATATGGTTCATTAAACAGTACCATTGAAAGATACAACTTGTTCCGCAAAAAAACTAGCCTTTTGACATCTACGTTGATGGATAAATAAAAGAGTTATTATTTTTTAAAAGGGGTAAGGAAAACCCGATAATGGAAGAAAAAAAAGGCCCGCGTCCTTAAGGGGTTAAAATATATAAACAGTAAATATAAGTGACTCTACCAAAGTCCCTGAATCTAAAGTCGCTAATCTCAAGTCACACACTTAAGAAACAGCACACTTTAGAAGACAGTCACTCAGCTCGCACACTCACTCATGTTTGCTTTATATAGCTTTTATCTATAGCACTCCTGCTCCTCCTCTGTTTTTGAATTAATGTGTAGATGTGCCTTTTGTGATTTTTTTTTTTTGTAAAGTAGAACATTACAGTTAAAGCTACTGATGTATGAAATGACAAGTTTTAAAACCAGGACCACTTACATGCATTGGGCTATCATGTTGAAGCTCGTTTTCACAGGACTGTAGCACACTCTTGTAATATAATAGTCTTGCATTTATAGGTGTCATCCGTCAACAGCAAATAGAAGGGATAATTTCATTATTTTCCATCATATGAGTGGTTTCACATCAGAGTTAGAAATATCAGAAACACCATTCCAAAATTGGGCAGCTGGGTGAAAAATGGGTCGACCCCATTACAGTCAATGGGGTCCGCCCTGCACTGTTCAGTTCCAACCAGAGACGGAACCGTTTGGCCATCGGGGATTCCCCTTTCTTTCCGAACGTAACAGGAAAGCTCAAGTGTGAAACCAGCCTAAGCTGGCACCATAACGGACTGATGCCATAATCTGAATAGGATAGTAAGTACCAGCAGAAAAGGAGGTCACCCAGGCCTAAAGTACACATACAAGTGACTCAAGGACAAGTGCCCAGGTAACCTATTGCCAGTCTCATGAAGATGCAATCACTAGAGCAGCGGCATAATACAATTCATTAGTTTGTTGATGCACTAACTTTGAAGTAATGTGTGTACACAGCTGTGCAATGATGCTTGACTAACACAGAGAAAAAGGTATGAAAACCATGGCACACAATGTCATTGGCATGTGTCTGTATGGGAGGTATATAATGGGCATACTGTGTATTTAATGGTCTGCTAAATCATGCAATGACGCATTATAATCACCCCAAGATTATTCACAGGAGCAGCCTTGATCTTTGTGAAAAAAAGTATACTGATAATGGTTCTGCCATACATTGATCTGAGTGGGTTTTATTATCTTCTATGAAAGCTTTACCGAAGGATTACATGACTGCTGTATGATTGGTGTAACACATAATGTCTGTCATTTTCCCCAAGGAATAATTATGGAACTTCCAGGCCATTCTCACACATGCTCTTTTTAACACGATTACCGCAGCGTTTTGTAGGTAGCTCACAACACTTGGCATACGCCGAGGAGCTGGGAGGGTAAAGCTGTCACTTATTACAGTGCCACTTACCAGACTCCTCCCCAGAGAGACACATGCAGCTTTGGCAAGAGTATCCCAGGGCCTCTTCCGGACACCCCATACATTTCTGTCCACAACCTGTCCCTTCCATACATCTCTGTCTACAACCTGTCCCCTCCATACATCTCTGTCCGCAACCTGTCCCCTCCATACATCTCTGGCTACAACCAATCCTCTCCATACATCTCTGTCCACAACCTGTCCCCTCCATACATCTCTGGCTACAACCAATCCCCTCCATACATCTCTGTCTACAACCTGTCCCCTCCATACATCTCAGTCCACAACCTGTCCCCTCCATACATCTCTGTCTACAACCAATCCCCTCCATACATCTCTGTCAACAGCCTGTCCCCTCCAAACATCTCTGTCGACAACCTGTCCCCTCCATATATATCTGTCCATAACCTGTCCCCTCTATACATCTCTGTCTATAAATTGTCCCCTCCATACATCTCTGTCTACAACCAATCCCCTCCATACATCTCTGTCTACAACCTGCCCCCTCCAAACATCTCTGTCCACAACCTGTCCCCTCCATACATCTCTGGCTACAACCAATCCCCTCCATACATCTCTGTCTACAACCTGTCCGCTCCATACATTTCTGTCCACAACCTGTGCCCTCCATACATCTCTGTCTACAACCAATCCCCTCCATACATCTCTGTCTACAACCTGTCCCCTCTATACATCTCTGTCTATAACTTGTCCCCTCCATAAATCTCTGTCTACAACCAATCACCTCCATATATCTCTGTCTAAAACCTGTCCCCTCCATATATCTCTGTCCATAACCTGTCCCCTCTATACATCTCTGTCTCTAACTTGTCCTCTCCATACATCTCTGTCTACAACCAATCCCCTCCATACATCTCTGTCTACAACCTGCCCCCTCCATACATCTCTGTCCACAACCTGTCCCCTCCATACATCTCTGGCTACAACCAATCCCCTCCATACATCTCTGTCTACAACTTGTCCCCTCCATACATTTCTGTCCACAACCTGTCCCCTCCATACATCTCTGTCTACAACCAATCCCCTCCATACATCTCTGTCTACAACCTGTCCCCTCTATACATCTCTGTCTATAACCTGTCCCCTCCATACATCTCTGGCTACAACCAATCCCCTCCATACATCTCTGTCTACAACCTGCCCCCTCCATACATCTCTGTCTACAGCCTGTCCGCTCCATACATTTCTGTCCACAACCTGTGCCCTCCATACATCTCTGTCTACAACCTGTGCCCTCCATACATCTCTGTCTACAACCAATCCCCTCCATACATCTCTGTCTACAACCTGTCCCCTCTATACATCTCTGTCTATAACTTGTCCCCTCCATAAATCTCTTTCTACAACCAATCACCTCCATATATCTCTGTCTAAAACCTGTCCCCTCCATATATCTCTGTCCATAACCTGTCCCCTCTATACATCTCTGTCTCTAACTTGTCCCCTCCATACATCTCTGTCTACAACCAATCCCCTCCATACATCTCTGTCTACAACCTGCCCCCTCCATACATCTCTGTCCACAACCTGTCCCCTCCATACATCTCTGGCTACAACCAATCCCCTCCATACATCTCTGTCTACAACTTGTCCCCTCCATACATTTCTGTCCACAACCTGTCCCCTCCATACATCTCTGTCTACAACCAATCCCCTCCATACATCTCTGTCTACAACCTGTCCCCTCTATACATCTCTGTCTATAACTTGTCCCCTCCATACATCTGTCTACAACCAATCCCCTCCATACATCTCTGTCTACAACCTGTCCCCTCCATACATCTCTGTCCACAATCTGTCGCCTCCATACATCTCTGGCTACAACCAATCCCCTCCATGCATCTCTGTCTACAACCTGTCCGCTCCATACATCTCTGTCCACAACCTGTCCCCTCCATACATCTCTGTCTACAACCAATCCCCTCCATACATCTCTGTCTACAACCTGTTCCCTCCAAACATCTCTGTCCACAACCTGTCCCCTCCAAACATCTTTCTCCACAACCCTGCCCCTCCAAACATCTCTCTCCACAACCCGTCCCCTCCAAACATCTCTCTCCACAACCCGTCCCCTCCATACCTCTCTCTGCACAACCTGTCCACTCTAAACATCTCTGTCTGCAACCTGCCCCCTCTATACATCTCTCTCCTCAACCTGTCCCCTCCATACCTCTCTGTCCACAACCCATCCCCTCTAAACATCTCTCTCCACAACCCTGCCCATCCATACACCCTTTGTCTGCAACCTGTCCCCTCCATACATCTCTGTCCACAACCCGTCCCCTCCATATATCTCTTTCCATTACCTGTCCCCTCTATACATCTCTGTCTATAACTTGTCCCCTCCATACATCTCTGTCTACAACCAATCCCCTCCATACATCTCTGTCTACAACCTGTCCCCTCCATATATCTCTGTCTAAAACCTGTCCCCTCCATATATCTCTGTCCATAACCTGTCCCCTCTATACATCTCTGTCTATAACTTGTCCCCTCCATACATCTCTGTCTACAACCAATCCCCTCCATACATCTCTGTCTACAACCTGCCCCCTCCATACATCTCTGTCTACAACCTGCCCCCTCCATACATCTCTGTCCACAACCTGTCCCCTCCATACATCTCTGGCTACAACCAATCCCCTCCATACATCTCTGTCTACAACCTGTCCCCTCCATACGTTTCTGTCCACAACCTGTCCCCTCCATACATCTCTGTCTACAACCAATCCCCTCCATACATCTCTGTCTACAACCTGTCCCCTCTATACATCTCTGTCTATAACTTGTCCCCTCCATAAATCTCTGTCTACAACCAATCCCCTCCATACATCTCTGTCTACAACCTGTCCCCTCCATACATCTCTGTCCTCAACCTGTCGCCTCCATACATCTCTGTCTACAACCCGTCCCCTCCAAACATCTCTCTCCACAACCCGTCCCCTCCATACCTCTCTGTCCACAACCCATCCCCTCCAAACATCTCTCTCCACAACCCTGCCCCTCCATACACCTCTGTCTGCAACCTGTCCCCTCCATACATCTCTGTCTGCAACCTGTCTTCTCCATATATCTCTGTCCATAACCTGTCCCCTCTATACATCTCTGTCTACAACTTGTCCCCTCCATACATCTCTGTCTACAACCAATCCCCTCCATACATCTCTGTCTACAACCTGTCCCCTCCATACATCTCTGTCCGCAACCTGTCCCCTCCATACATCTCTGGCTACAACCAATCCTCTCCATACATCTCTGTCCACAACCTGTCCCCTCCATACAAATCTGGCTACAACCAATCCCCTCCATACATCTCAGTCTACAACCTGTCCCCTCCATACATCTCAGTCCACAACCTGTCCCCTCCATACATCTCTGTCTACAACCAATCCCCTCCATACATCTCTGTCTACAACCTGCCCCCTCCATACATCTCTGTCCGCTACCTGTCCCCTCCATACATCTCTGTCAACAACAAGTCCCCTCCATATATCTCTGTCCATTACCTGTCCCCTCTATACATCTCTGTCTATAACTTGTCCCCTCCATACATCTCTGTCCGCAACCTGTCCCCTCCATACATCTCTGGCTACAACCAATCCTCTCCATACATCTCTGTCCACAACCTGTCCCCTCCATACAAATCTGGCTACAACCAATCCCCTCCATACATCTCTGTCTACAACCTGTCCCCTCCATACATCTCAGTCCACAACCTGTCCCCTCCATACATCTCTGTCTACAACCAATCCCCTCCATACATCTCTGTCTACAACCTACCCCCTCCATACATCTCTGTCCGCAACCTGTCCCCTCCATACATCTCTGTCAACAACTAGTCCCCTCCATATATCTCTGTCCATTACCTGTCCCCTCTATACATCTCTGTCTATAACTTGTCTCCTCCATACATCTCTGTCTGCAACCAATCCCCTCCATACACCTCTGTCTGCAACCTGTCCCCTCCATACATCTCTGTCTACAACCTGTCTCCTCCATATATCTCTGTCCATAACTTGTCCCCTCCATACATCTCTGTCTGCAACCAATCCCCTCCATACATCTCTGTCTAGAACCTGTCCCCTCCATACATCTCTGTCCACAACCTGTCCCCTCCATACATCTCTGGCTACAACCAATCCCCTCCATACATCTCTGTCCACAACCCGTCCCCTCCATATATATCTGTCCATAACCTGTCCCCTCCATACATCTCTGTCCACAACCCGTCCCCTCCATATATCTCTGTCCATTACCTGTCCCCTCTATACATCTCTGTCTATAACTTGTCTCCTCTATACATCTCTGTCTACAACCAATCCCCTCCATACATCTCTGTCTACAACCTGTCCCCTCCATACATCTCTGTCCGCAACCTGTCCCCTCCATACATCTCTGGCTACAACCAATCCTCTCCATACATCTCTGTCCACAACCTGTCCCCTCCATACAAATCTGGCTTCAACCAATCGCCTCCATACATCCCTGTCTACAACCTGTCCCCTCCATACATCTCAGTCCACAACCTGTCCCCTCCATACATCTCTGTCTACAACCAATCCCCTCCATACATCTCTGTCTACAACCTGCCCCCTCCATACATCTCTGTCCGCAACCTGTCCCCTCCATACATCTCTGTCAACAACAAGTCCCCTCCATATATCTCTGTCCATTACCTGTCCCCTCTATACATCTCTGTCTATAACTTGTCTCCTCCATACATCTCTGTCTGCAACCAATCCCCTCCATACACCTCTGTCTGCAACCTGTCCCCTCCATACATCTCTGTCTACAACCTGTCTCCTCCATATATCTCTGTCCATAACTTGTCCCCTCCATACATCTCTGTCTGCAACCAATCCCCTCCATACATCTCTGTCTAGAACCTGTCCCCTCCATACATCTCTGTCCACAACCTGTCCCCTCCATACATCTCTGGCTACAACCAATCCCCTCCATACATCTCTGTCCACAACCCGTCCCCTCCATATATATCTGTCCATAACCTGTCCCCTCCATACATCTCTGTCCACAACCCGTCCCCTCCATATATCTCTGTCCATTACCTGTCCCCTCTATACATCTCTGTCTATAACTTGTCTCCTCTATACATCTCTGTCTACAACCAATCCCCTCCATACATCTCTGTCTACAACCTATCCCCTCCATACATCTCTGTCCGCAACCTGTCCCCTCCATACATCTCTGGCTACAACCAATCCTCTCCATACATCTCTGTCCACAACCTGTCCCCTCCATACATCTCTGGCTACAACCAATCCCCTCCATACATCTCTGTCTACAACCTGTCCCCTCCATACATCTCAGTCCACAACCTGTCCCCTCCATACATCTCTGTCTACAACCAATCCCCTCCATACATCTCTGTCTACAACCTGCCCCCTCCATACATCTCTGTCCACAACCTGTCCCCTCCATACATCTCTGGCTACAACCAATCCCCTCCATACATCTCTGTCTACAACCTGTCCCCTCCATACATTTCTGTCCACAACCTGTCCCCTCCATACATCTCTGTCTACAACCTGTCCCCTCTATACATCTCTGTCTATAACTTGTCCCCTCCATACATCTCTGTCTATAACTTGTTCCCTCCATAAATCTCTGTCTACAACCAATCCCCTCCATACATCTCTGTCTACAACCTGTCCCCTCCATACATCTCTGTCCTCAACCTGTCCCCTCCATACATCTCTGTCTACAACCCGTCCCCTCCAAACATCTCTCTCCACAACCCGTCCCCTCCATACCTCTCTCTCCACAACCCGTCCCCTCTAAACATCTCTGTCTGCAACCTGTCCCCTCTATACATCTCTCTCCACAACCCGTCCCCTCCAAACATCTCTCTCCACAACCCTGCCCCTCCATACACCTCTGTCTGCAACCTGTCCCCTCCATACATCTCTGTCTACAACTTATCCCCTCCATATATCTCTGTCTAAAACCTGTCCCCTCCATATATCTCTGTCCATAACCTGTCCCCTCTATACATCTCTGTCTATAACTTGTCCCCTCCATACATCTCTGTCTACAACCAATCCCCTCCATACATCTCTGTCTACAATCTGTCCCCTCCATACATCTCTGTCCATAACCTGTCCCCTCCATACATCTCTGGCTACAACCAATCCCGTCCATACATCTCTGTCTACAACCCGTCCCCTCCATATATATCTGTCCATAACCTGTCCCCTCCATACATCTCTGTCAACAACAAGTCCCCTCCATATATCTCTGTCCATTACCTGTCCCCTCTATACATCTCTGTCTATAACTTGTCTCCTCCATACATCTCTGTCTGCAACCAATCCCCTCCATACATCTCTGTCTACAACCAATCCCCTCCATACATCTCTGACTACAACCTGCCCCCTCCATACATCTCTCTCCACAACCAGTCCCCTCAATACATCTCTGGCTACAACCAATCCCCTCCATACATCTCTGTCTGCAACCTGTCCCCTCCATACATTTCTGTCCACCACCTGTCCCCTCCATACATCTCTGTCTACAACCAATCCCCTCCATACATCTCTGTCTACAACCTGTCCCCTCTATACATCTCTGTCTATAACTTGTCCCCTCCATACATCTCTGTCTACAACCAATCCCCTCCATACATCTCTGTCTACAACCTGTCCCCTCCATACATCTCTGTCCACAACCTGTCCCCTCCATACATCTCTGTCTGCAACCCGTCCCCTCCAAACATCTCTCTCCATAACCCGTCCCCTCCATACCTCTCTCTCCACAACCCGTCCCCTCTAAACATCTCTGTCTGCGACCTGTCCCCTCTATACATCTCTCTCCACAACCCGTCCCCTCCATACCTCTCTATCCACAACCCATCCCCTCCAAACATCTCTCTCCACAACCCTGCCCCTCCATACACCTCTGTCTGCAACCTGTCCCCCCCCCTTACATCTCTGTCTACAACCTGTCTCCTCCATATATCTCTGTCCATAACCTGTCCCCTCTATACATCTCTGTCTGCAACTTGTCCCCTCCATACATCTCTGTCTGCAACCAATCCCCTCCATACATCTCTGTCTACAACCTGTCCCCTCCATACATCTCTGTCCACAACCTGTCCCCTCCATACATCTCTGTCTACAACCAATCCCCTCCATACATCTCTGTCCACAACCCGTCCCCTCCATATATATCTGTCCATAACCTGTCCCCTCCATACATCTCTGTCCACAACCCGTCCCCTCCATATATCTCTGTCCATTACCTGTCCCCTCTATACATCTCTGTCTATAACTTGTCTTCTCCATACATCTCTGTCTGCAACCAATCCCCTCCATACATCTCTGTCTACAACCTGTCCCCTCCATATATCTCTGGCTACAACCTGTCCCCTCCATATATCTCTGTCCATAACCTGTCCCCTCTATACATCTCTGTCTATAACTTGTCCCCTCCATACATCTCTGTCTACAACCTGTCCCCTCCATACATTTCTGTCCACAACCTGTCCCCTCCATACATCTCTGTCTACAACCTGTCCCCTCCATACATCTCTGTCTACAACCAATCCCCTCCATACATCTCTGTCTACAACGTGCCCCCTCCATACATCTCTGTCCACAACCTGTCCCCTCCATACATCTCTGGCTACAACCAATCCCCTCCATACATCTCTGTCTACAACCTGTCCCCTCCATACATCTCTGTCTACAACCTGTCCCCTCCATACATCTCTGTCTACAACCAATCCCCTCCATACATCTCTGTCTACAACGTGCCCCCTCCATACATCTCTGTCCACAACCTGTCCCCTCCATACATCTCTGGCTACAACCAATCCCCTCCATACATATCTGTCTACAACCTGTCCCCTCCATACATTTCTGTCCACAACCTGTCCCCTCCATACATCTCTGTCTACAACCTGTCCCCTCTATACATCTCTGTCTATAACTTGTCCCCTCCATACATCTCTGTCTACAACCAATCCCCTCCATACATCTCTGTCTACAACCTGCCCCCTCCATACATCTCTGTCCACAACCTGTCCCCTCCATACATCTCTGGCTACAACCAATCCCCTCCATACATCTCTGTCTACAACCTGTCCCCTCTATACATCTCTGTCTATAACTTGTCCCCTCCATAAATCTCTGTCTACAACCAATCCCCTCCATACATCTCTGTCTACAACCTGTCCCCTCCATACATCTCTGTCCTCAACCTGTCCCCTCCATACATCTCTGTCTACAACCCGTCCCCTCCAAACATCTCTCCACAACCCGTCCCCTCCATACCTCTCTCTCCACAACCCGTCCCCTCTAAACATCTCTGTCTGCAACCTGTCCCCTCTATACATCTCTCTCCACAACCCGTCCCCTCCATATCTCTCTGTCCACAACCCATCCCCTCCAAACATCTTTCTCCACAACCCTGCCCCTCCATACACCTCTGTCTGCAACTTGTCCCCTCCATACATCTCTGTCTACAACCTGTCTCCTCCATATATCTCTGTCCATAACCTGTCCCCTCTATACATCTCTGTCTACAACTTGTCCCCTCCATACATCTCTGTCTACAACCAATCCCCTCCATACATCTCTGTCCACAACCCGTCCCCTCCATATATATCTGTCCATAACCTGTCCCCTCCATACATCTCTGTCCACAACCCGTCCCCTCCATATATCTCTGTCCATTACCTGTCTCCTCTATACATCTATGTCTATAACTTGTCTCCTCCATACATCTCTGTCTACTACCAATCCCCTCCATACATCTCTGTCTACAACCTATCCCCTCCATATATCTCTGTCTAAAACCTGTCCCCTCCATATATATCTGTCCATAACCTGTCCCCTCCATACATCTCTGTCAACAACAAGTCCCCTCCATATATCTCTGTCCATTACCTGTCCCCTCTATACATCTCTGTCTATAACTTGTCTCCTCCATACATCTCTGTCTGCAACCAATCCCCTCCATACATCTCTGTCTACAACCTGTCCCCTCCATATATCTCTGGCTACAACCTGTCCCCTCCATATATCTCTGTCCATAACCTGTCCCCTCTATACATCTCTGTCTATAACTTGTCCCCTCCATACATCTCTGTCTACAACCTGTCCCCTCCATACATTTCTGTCCACAACCTGTCCCCTCCATACATCTCTGTCTACAACCAATCCCCTCCATACATCTCTGTCTACAACCTGTCCCCTCTATACATCTCTGTCTATAACTTGTCCCCTCCATACATCTCTGTCTACAACCAATCCCCTCCATACATCTCTGTCTACAACCAATCCCCTCCATACATCTCTGTCTACAACCTGTCCCCTCCATACATCTCTGTCCACAACCTGTCCCCTCCATACATCTCTGTCTGCAACCCGTCCCCTCCAAACATCTCTCTCCACAACCCGTCCCCTCCATACCTCTCTCTCCACAACCCGTCCCCTCTAAATATCTCTGTCTGCAACCTGTCCCCTCTATACATCTCTCTCCACAACCCGTCCCCTCCATACCTCTCTGTCCACAACCCATCCCCTCCAAACATCTCTCTCCACAACCCTGCCCCTCCATACACCTCTGTCTGCAACCTGTCTCCTCCATATATCTCTGTCCATAACCTGTCCCCTCTATACATCTCTGTCTGCAACTTGTCCCCTCCATACATCACTGTCTGCCACCCATCCCCTCCATACATCTGTCTACAACCTGTCCCCTCCATACATCTCTGTCCACAACCTGTCCCCTCCATACATCTCTGGCTACAACCAATCCCCTCCATACATCTCTGTCTACAACCTGTCCTCTCCATACATCTCTGTCCACAACCTGTCCCCTCCATACATCTCTGTCTACAACCAATCCCCTCCATACATCTCTGTCTACAACCTGTCCCCTCCAAACATCTCTGTCCACAACCTGTCCCCTCCAAACATCTTTCTCCACAACCCTGCCCCTCCAAACATCTCTCTCCACAACCCTGCCCCTCCAAACATCTCTCTCCACAACCCGTCCCCTCCAAACATCTCTCTCCACAACCCGTCCCCTCCATACCTCTCTCTGCACAACCCGTCCACTCTAAACATCTCTGTCTGCAACCTGCCCCCTCTATACATCTCTCTCCACAACCCGTCCCCTCCATACCTCTCTGTCCACAACCCATCCCCTCCAAACATCTCTCTCCACAACCCTGCCCCTCCATACACCTCTGTCTGCAACCTGTCCCCTCCATACATCTCTGTCTACTACCTGTCTCCTCCATATATCTCTGTCCATAACCTGTCTCCTCTATACATCTCTGTCTACAACTTGTCCCCTCCATACATCTCTGTCCACAACCCGTCCCCTCCATATATATCTGTCCATAACCTGTCCCCTCCATACATCTCTGTCCATAACCTGTCCCCTCTATACATCTCTGTCTACAACCAATCCCCTCCATACATCTCTGTCCAAAACCCGTCCCCTCCATATATCTTTGTCCATTACCTGTCCCCTCTATACATCTCTGTCTATAACTTGTCTCCTCCATATATCTCTTTCTACAACCAATCCCCTCCATACATCTCTGTCTACAACCTGTCCCCTCCATATATCTCTGTCTAAAACCTGTCCCCTCCATATATCTCTGTCCATAACCTGTCCCCTCTATACATCTCTGTCTATAACTTGTCCCCTCCATACATCTCTGTCTACAACCAATCCCCTCCATACATCTCTGTCTACAACCTGTCCCCTCCATACATCTCTGTCCACAACCTGTCCCCTCCATACATATCTGGCTACAACCAATCCCCTCCATACATCTCTGTCTACAACCCGTCCCCTCCATATATATCTGTCCATAACCTGTCCCCTCCATACATCTCTGTCCACAACCCGTCCCCTCCATATATCTCTGTCCATAACCTGTCTCCTCTATACATCTCTGTCTATAACTTGTCCCCTCTATACATCTCTGTCTACAACCAATCCCCTCCATACATCTCTGTCTACAACCTGTCCCCTCCATACATCTCTGTCCACAACCTGTCCCCTCCATACATCTCTGTCCACAACCTGTCCCCTCCATACATCTCTGGCTACAACCAATCC
Source organism: Eleutherodactylus coqui (assembly GCF_035609145.1). Lineage (NCBI taxonomy): Eukaryota > Metazoa > Chordata > Amphibia > Anura > Eleutherodactylidae > Eleutherodactylus > Eleutherodactylus coqui. The sequence continues at coordinate 234,860,577 of NC_089840.1, read as the reverse complement.
CCTCCATACATCTCTGTCTACAACCTGACCCCTCCATACATCTGTCCACAACCCGTCCCCTCCAAACATCTCTCTCCACAACACGTCCCCTCCAAACATATCTCTCCACAACCCGTCCCCTCCATACCTCTCTCTCCACAACCCGTCCACTCTAAACATCTCTGTCTACAACCTGTCCCCTCTATACATCTCTCTCCACAACCCGTCCCCTCCATACCTGTCTGTCCACAACCCATACCCTCCAAACATCTCTCTCCACAATTCTGCCCCTCCATACACCTCTGTCTGCAACCTGTCCCCTCCATACATCTCTGTCCACAATTCTGCCCCTCCATACACCTCTGTCTGCAACCTGTCCCCTCCATACATCTCTGTCCACAACCTGTCCCCTCCATACATCTCTGTCTACAACCAATCCCCTCCATACATCTCTGTCTACAACCTGTCCCCTCCATACATCTCTGTCCACAACCGGTCCCCTCCATACATCTCTGGCTACAACCAATCCCGTCCATACATCTCTGTCCACAACCTGTCCCCTCCAAACATCTCTCTCCACAACCCGTCCCCTCCAAACATCTCTCTCCACAACACGTCCCCTCCAAACATCTCTCTCCACAACCCGTCCCCTCCATACCTCTCTCTCCACAACCCGTCCACTCTAAACATCTCTGTCTGCAACCTGTCCCCTCTATACATCTCTCTCCACAACCCGTCCCCTACATACCTGTCTGTCCACAACCCATCCCCTCCAAACATCTCTCTCCACAATTCTGCCCCTCCATACACCTCTGTCTGCAACCTGTCCCCTCCATACATCTCTGTCCACAATTCTGCCCCTCCATACACCTCTGTCTGCAACCTGTCCCCTCCATACATCTCTGTCCACAACCTGTCCCCTCCATACATCTCTGTCCACAACCAGTCCCCTCCATACCTCTCTCTCCACAACCCGTCCCCTCCATACCTCTCTCTCCACAACCCGTCCCCTCTAAACATCTCTGTCTGCAACCGTCCCCTCTATACATCTCTCTCCACAACCCGTCCCCTCCATACCTGTCTGTCCACAACCCATCCCCTCCAAACATCTCTCTCCACAATTCTGCCCCTCCATACACCTCTGTCTACAACCAATCCCCTCCGTACATCTTTGTCTACAACCTGTCCCCTCCAAACATCTCTGTCCACAACCTGTCCCCTCCAAACATCTCTCTCCACAACCCATCCCCTCCAAACATCTCTCTCCACAACCCGTCCCCTCCATACCTCTCTCTCCACAACCCGTCCCCTCCATACCTCTCTGTCCACAACCCATCCCCTCCAAACATCTCTCTCCACAACCCTGCCCCTCCATACACCTCTGTCTGCAACCTGTCCCCTCCATACATCTCTGTCTACAACCTGTCTCCTCCATATATCTCTGTCCATAACCTGTCCCCTCTATACATCTCTGTCTACAACTTGTCCCCTCCATACATCTCTGTCTACAACCAATCCCCTCCATACATCTCTGTCCACAACCTGTCCCCTCCATATATATCTGTCCATAACCTGTCCCCTCCATACATCTCTGTCCATAACCTGTCCCCTCTATACATCTCTGTCTATAACCTGTCCCCTCTATACATCTCTGTCTATAACTTGTCTCCTCTATACATCTCTGTCTACAACCAATCCCCTCCATACATCTCTGTCTACAACCTGTCCCCTCCATACATCTCTGTCCGCAACCTGTCCCCTCCATACATCTCTGGCTACAACCAATCCTCTCCATACATCTCTGTCCACAACCTGTCCCCTCTATACATCTCTGTCTACAACCAATCCCCTCCATACATCTCTGTCTACAACCTGTCTCCTCCATATATCTCTGTCCTTAACCTGTCCCCTCTATACATCTCTGTCTACAACTTGTCCCCTCCATACATCTCTGTCTACAACCAATCCCCTCCATACATCTCTGTCCACAACCCGTCCCCTCCATATATATCTGTCCATAACCTGTCCCCTCCATACATCTCTGTCCACAAGCCGTCCCCTCCATATATCTCCGTCCATTACCTGTCCCCTCTATACATCTCTGTCTATAACTTGTCTCCTCCATACATCTCTGTCTACAACCTGTCCCCTTTATACATCTCTGTCTATAACTTGTCCCCTCCATACATCTCTGTCTACAACCAATCCCCTCCATACATCTCTGTCCACAACCTGTCCCCTCCATACATCTCTGTCCACAACCTGTCCCCTCCATACATCTCTGGCTACAACCAATCCCCTCCATACATCTCTGTCTACAACCTGACCCCTCCATACATCTCTGTCCACAACCTGTCCCCTCCATACATCTCTGTCTACAACTAATCTCCTCCATACAGCTCTGTCTACAACCTGTCCCCTCCAAACATCTCTGTCCACAACCTGTTCCCTCCAAACATCTCTGTCCACAACCCGTCCCCTCCAAACATCTCTCTCCACAACCCGTCCCCTCCAAACATCTCTCTCCACAACACGTCCCCTCCAAACATCTCTCTCCACAACCCGTCCCCTCCAAACATCTCTCTCCACAACCCGTCCCCTCCATACCTCTCTCTCCACAACCCGTCCCCTCTAAACATCTCTGTCTGCAACCTGTCCCCTCTATACATCTCTCTCCACAACCCGTCCCCTCCATACCTCTCTGTCCACAACCCATCCCCTCTAAACATCTCTCTCCACAACCCTGCCCCTCCATACACCTCTGTCTGCAACCTGTCCCCTCCATACATCTCTGTCCACAACCTGTCCCCTCCATACATCTCTGTCTACAACCAATCCCCTCCATACATCTCTGTCTACAACCTGTCCCCTCGAAACATCTCTGTCCACAACCCGTCCCCTCCAAACATCTCTCTCCACAACCCGTCCCCTCCATACCTCTCTCTCCACAACCCGTCCCCTCTAAACACCTCTGTCTGCAACCTGTCCCCTCCATACATCTCTGTCTACAACCTGTCTCCTCCATATATCTCTGTCCATAACCTGTCCCCTCTATACATCTCTGCTACAACTTGTCCCCTCCATACATCTCTGTTTACAACCAATCCCCTCCATACATTTCTGTCCACAACCCGTCCCCTCCATATATATCTGTCCATAACCTGTCCCCTCCATACATCTCTGTCCACAACCCGTCCTCTCCATATATCTCTGTCCATTACCTGTCCCCTCTATACATCTCTGTCTATAACTTGTCTCCTCCATACATCTCTGTCTACAACCAATCCCCTCCATACATCTCTGTCTACAACCTGTCCCCTCCATACATCTCTGTCTACAACCTGTCCCCTCCATATATCTCTGTCCATAACCTGTCCCCTCTATACATCTCTGTCTATAACTTGTCCCCTCCATACATCTCTGTCTACAACCAATCCCCTCCATACATCTCTGTCTACAACCCGTCCCCTCCATACATCTCTGTCCACAACCTGTCCCCTCCATACATCTCTGTCCACAACCTGTCCCCTACATACATCTCTGTCTACAACCCGTCCCCTCCATACATCTCTGATAAACGTCTAACAGCATGGAAGATGCAGAAGGATGCTGACAAGGGGGAGAGCATTATGCGAGTATGAAACTGAATAGAAATTAGTTGCGTGAAATAAGTGAATTAAAATCACAGAGGTGTGGGGATACCCCAAAACATATTTCACTGGAAAAGAGCCAAAATTGCAATACCTGATAATGTGCAGAGCAGGCACGATCGCCGCTAAGCAGGCACAGTCGCCATAAGACCTTCACAATGGTTATAAGTTTGGCACAATAGCCATAAGTTTGGCACAATGGCCGTAGAACTTAACAATATGCAGCAGCCCAGCCCAGATTGGTGGGTTGAGTGGGTGGCTGCATATATGTCTGCAGTGGACAATTTAGCTCCTCTGGTTTATATTCTGGCTTGCTGCATATTGTTAGGTTCTACGGCGGGTCTTATGGTGATTGTGCCTCCTTAGCGGCGATCGTGCCTGCTCTGCACGTTATCAGGTATTGCATTTTTGGCTCTTTTCCAGTGAAATAAGTGAAAACTATGCTGCCCAACAAACTCTTACACAACTCCATCAATGGAAAAGTAAAAAAAAAGTTATGGATCTCAGACTATGGTGACACCAAGCAATTTAAAAAATAAAGTTTTTTTTTATTTTGTAAGAGTTGTAAAACACAAACTATATACATTTGGTAACGCTGTAATATCACCAACCCATGGAATAAAATTATGTCATTTTTTTTTTAACCAAATAGTGACTGCTACTAAAAATCTAACAAAAAATGAGTAAATTACCTCAACCATTTTCAGCACTACAATGTTTCTCTCCACCTTTTGTAAATATCAGATGTTATTTTGCATGTAATGCTACATGGAGGATAATAATTATAAGACTCTTGTAGAAATTCATGTAGACACTGCCCTCTAGTGGTCTTTATTGTATTTAATATTGACAATGTATTGTATATTTTTTTGTTAGGTGAAACGGGTTAGATTGTTAGAGCTATCAAGCACAACAGGATGATCTCTGGTTCCTCAACCTATGGAAAGACATACGGGCCACCCTACAGCTATTCAAATCACGGATACATCCCTGGATGTATACACATGGTAAGGCCCAATAAGCCTCTGTAATGAGAGACCTGGAGTGCACTGTTAGGCCTTCGGCTGCCACAAGTGATCCATTGGCATCAAGCGGTCACGTTGTTAGGAGGGTGATCAAATGAGGAAGGACATCTCTTCCCTACATCAAACTTATTAGATGCAGTGAGTGTAGCATCTACGTGGTTAACAGGCCAGAATGAAGGCTGTTCCATTAAATATACACAACTGTGAAAATGACTGTTCCAAGGCTGTGACCCACGACATGCCACGATACTCATCCTCCTGGTAGTAATATTACGTAACATGACTATGGCAGCCAGTCATGGCAAGGCATATTCCTGGCTTTACATGGGCTGATAGTCACCAAAGTAGTCGCTCAACACAGGACTCGACCGCCTGTTTAATCTGAATGGAGTCGGATCCCTGGAGGAGCTCTCTGGCGCACTTCGCCTCCATTCAGTGAGCGATTATCACTTCTGTGCAGGGGCGTAAGTAAAGGCTCAGGGGCCCTAATGCAAAAGGTGAACTGGGCCCCCCCCCTCTATCTGTATCTGTACCCGTACCCATACCTAAACCATGCTGCACAGAGACATAACTTGAAGCTTCTGGGCCCCAATGCAAAACCTGTAACAGGGCCCCCAACTATAATGCTTTATTCATAGTACTGGGCTCCCTATATGGAGAAGAGAGGCCTTATGGGCCCCCTAAGGCTCCTGGGCCTGGGTGCAAACGCATCCCCTGCACCCTCTATAGTTACGCCCCTGCTTCTGTGTGAAAGCACAGCAGAGATAATCCCCGGGACGGCTGTCAGGCACTTAAGTGCACGACAATCATCCGGTGTAAAGCCACCCTAAGATGAGAATATCCTTTAAGTGTATAGGAAGTTGTTGAAATAGCAAAGCGCAACACTTCACTAATTAGCAAAAATACCTATACTTCATGTAAGAAGAGTACAATTACAGTATACAAGATTTTTACTATTATTATGATTTAGTTTTAAAGCTCCATTAACTTGCTGCTTCAGTTTTCTGTTCTTTATTTAATTCAAAAGTTCTATGTTTTGTCTTTTGCTTTTTTTTGTTTCACATTTTTTTTTATCCTGAAATATTAATAATAATAATAATAAAAGAAACGTGAAATAAAAAATATCCCGGGGCTCTGAGCATAATCAAATGGGTTCAGTATACAACCTGAGACAACCTAAAAAACAAGTATAATAAACAAGACTAAATGTGGGACAGACTGGCAGGGAATGCACACTGCACAAGACTGGGCTCACACAAATGGGATTCCGCATGCGGGCGGCCCGCAGTGTATTCCGGCTGTGAGCCCGGACGGCGACTTTGTGTACATGGATAAACTGTATTGCAAATAACGGCGCCGGCTCGCTGGCGGTTGTGCGCTGCACAGTTTTTTTTCTTCGGACTTCCTGATCCGTAACTAAGGGTTCAGGCAGACAAGTGATTTTCTTAGTGCATGAACAGCAATGCTGAAAAAAAAAAAATTCGCACATCACGTGTAGAAAAATCGCGTGACCGGGTGCATTTGCACTTGCATGTCCCATCTTTTGCAGGTGCGATTATTTAGCGCCTCAAAAAAACGGGCATGTGACCATTTGCATTGGAAAGCATTGGTTTAAATAGAGCCGATTTTTAAGTGTGCCTATTCATGCGCTTAAAAAAAAAAAAAACCTCGTCTGACTGCGGCCGTAGCAATGACGTGGGTACTCTCAGTTTATATGCAATGTTAATTGACATCAGTGGAGGCCACCTGCTTTGATTTCGCTGCAACATAGAGCATGCTGCGATTATTCTTCCACTTACAGAATACGCAATTCATATTCGCGAGTGTGAAGGAAAAACCGAAAGTTCATGCCTTTCACTGTCTGCGTTTTACCGTGGATCATCCATGGGAACGGCAATCGCGGAATCCACAATACAAATCCGCTCACCGGCCTTAAGAATATATTTTTTTGTTATGTCACAGATAATGCTTACAATGATATGTAATAAATAGGCGGGTCACAGTACTGGGATAAGTAATAAACTGATGTGACCTTGCAGGAGTAACAAAGGGATGTCACAAGAGAGAAACAAGAAAATAAACAGGGATGATGTCACAAAAACAGAATGATGTCACTATCCATGGATAATAAATAGAGATAAGTGAGCATTGTCCTTAGCGAGAACCTGCCCGCTCGGAAGAAAAGGTTCGGGTGCCAGTGAGAGATCTCCCCTCCGTTCCCCCCTGCTCTCCCCCGCTAAGGACAATGCTTGATCGAGTAATTGTCCTTAGCGAGTATGCTCGCTCATCTCTAATAATAAACAATGTGAAGTTGTGGAAACAGTGATGTCACAGTATGGGAATAATAAATATAGTGCTGATACAGATATAAACCACATAATAATACACACAGTGATCTCACAGTACGGAGGGGATAATCACTTGTTTTCATACATTCTCAGGACACAGTGAGTTGATGCGGTGCTTGTTGGGTACAGTCCAGCACAGATACAGGGGCTGATAAATGAGATGAAATGGGCACAGCTTTGTCCGCTTGGCATTTTCTTATGGATCTATTTATAACCCATATATTATATTTAGAATATTTCTATTTATATGGCCTCGTTGCACCTCGTTGTGTTTTCATAACAAGCTGATCAGAATGTAATCACCCACAAGCGTGTTGTGCCTTCTTGAACAACACAATGTTGAGTGCATGAGTTAGTATTTAGCTTCCTTCACACCAGTGCTTCTGATGCCAGTCATTCTAACTATGAAAAGTTCTTTTACTTTTAACCTTTTTTATTTAATACCGATCTTGGTCAATGAAGTCTGATCCCTTTTTTTTTTTGTGAATCTGATTAATTACCTTTAACTTTTCGCTTTGCCTTTTGCCTAGTAATATGTGTGTGGCAAGATTGATTTTTCACCCAACGTCACAGATTAATTTTTGTAGTAAGAGATAATTTATAACTAGGGAAAAAGCACTTTCCCGTGGGAAGGCAAACTTGATTTATGGATGGTAGCAGTACAGTGATAACCTCTGGGAAACTTTCAGGATTACCTCATGCTTGCAGGTCATATGCCAGCTGCAGGGACTGCTGTCAGGAAGGCGTATAGTAGGGCTGCTCTCCAGGGGATTGTACTCCTGGGTCCAATTAATGAGGACCTTTTTAATTATGACAGAAGAAAAAAGTGAAATTCCAATGGGGGATGAAAGCACTTGTTTGGTTAATACATTTAGGTATCAGTATTTTCGTGAGATCAGGGCCGAGCTGGCTTCAAGTATTGTTTTAGTTAAACAGATACTAAAGTAAAATAAAACAAGAGTCACAAATTACAGTGAACATAATGTCGTCATTTCATTTAACTTTGTTCTATTCTTTATCGGAATTCAAAGCGTGAGAAAAATCCCAGGAGGCATCTGTTTAGTCTTCACTTCTCCCCTCCAGTGATAGTAGATATGGCATAATGCATTTAGCAAAGTAAGTCCGGTCTCACACGGACAGGTCGGATTCTGTATGCAGGAGCCCGCAGCGGAATCCGTCTCTAACCGCAGTCAGTGACCCTGCATACCTGTTCTTTACTGCGGATGACCACGGACGCTCGCCGTCGGTCATGTATAGAAGAGATTCAAAAAAAGAAAAAATTTAGAATTTTGCATGCCGTGACTAGGCAATGACGTGGGTACCTGCCTCGTATCCGCAATGTCAATTGCGGATGGGCCGTGGGTCGAATGGCTTCCATTGACTACAATGGAAGCCGTTTGTGTTGATTCCGCACAAAAATAGAACATGCAATTTAAATTCCGCTCATGGAAATCGCCATTGCTGTCCGCTCATCTGAGTGGATATGCGAATGTTCTATTTTTTTTTTTATGTTTGTGGAATACCGCGGATCATCCGCAGATTCCGCAATTGAAGTCCAGTTGTGTGAGACCGGCCTAAGGAGGATTTACAAACAGCTTGCTGCAACAGAAGCCATGCCTATTGCTGTATGTTTGCTGTAGAGACTGGGATTTATCTAGTTAGCTAAGCTCCAACTCACAGGTAAGCTAGGAGTTTAGTACAGGGCGTGCGAAACATGTTAAGCGGGCCCCCCTTCCCAGGTAATGCATGCTTACAGCTGCAGAGGCACACCCTAATCATAGTCATTATACAAAGATCTATATTGTCACCATATTGTAGTAAATAGCAGTTCTTCACAACCGTTCTGCAGACCGTACAGTACAATCTAGTGACTCAGAGACAACATCTTCTGTGCCTGGAGTCATTGAGTTTCCTTGTCTTTTTCATCCGGCCTAGACCTCCATGATAACTTCTTCCAGCCATGACTTGTCTTTGCAAAGTTTGCAACACAGGCATCTTTGGCCCCCTGCTGTTCTTGAATCCCACCCACCTTTTGTTAACCTACACAAACTCTCCATCCTGTTCTGTGCCTATTGTTGCCCCATCTGCCCCTATTATTGTACCAGGTGTGTATAATATTGGTATAACTATAATTACCCCACCAAAAAGGTGCCACACAGACAGCAACTCTGAAATTAATAGCAATAAATGGATAATATCTCCAAAAATCATAGTGCCAGACAGTGCCCCATATTGTGCCACAAATGGTAATAGTG